>NC_141701.1:31051852-31164352 GCF_971803275.1 Cyanistes caeruleus
ATTCGTGTTCTGTTGTGCTTGTGTTCATGCACATATATCTCTATATGAAATGCTTGCCATATTTTTAACTATTGAACTGTTAATTCACAAGACTACCATACTTAGAATCTGCAGTGGTAAAAATTTAGGCATTTAAAAGTTTAATTATATTATCAATTGGACAAAGAAAACTTATACACCAAACTCATATTTTTCCTAAGTGTACAACATGTATGATATATTCTTTTTCTTTCTCAATTCCATGATGCTTCATAAAACTACATTCAATCTGATTGAGAGACTGTGTTAGCATTAAAGCTGATTTATCCAAAACCTTTGGATAAATCCTTTACTTAGATAAAACTTTACATAGCCCACATTTTATATTTTACCAGTATTCTAGACAGTATATGTGTGTTTATTTGCATACATGAAAAAGAAAATTTAAAGTATGCAGAGTTATCAAGCATAATAAATCTCAAATAGTCAGTATTTGTATTTCTTTAAAGTAAGTACCTTCAAAACATCATTTTCACTTCAAAGAGATGTTGAAAGTTTTGTGTCAACAGGTTCTGTAATGAGATGACTTTTCCACATCCAAACACATTTGGGAAATAGAAGACAAGTACTATAAAAAATTTAATGAAACAACTAAATATTATTTTTTAACTTGCAAAATCATACAATATAAATCTTGATTCAAGTTTGATGAAAACAGTACAGTTTTCACCAATGAGCTATTCACATGTAAGTTTCAAGGATGCAGCCCTTGAACGTAGAAAATATCTATGAGGTTATCAATCCATTCCCCTGTCATGGCTCTTGCATTTTTTAGTGATTTATCTGGTCTAGTTTAAGTGTCTTAATTGATGAGACATTCAAAGCTTCATTAGAAAGACTGAAGGAAAAATGTTCAAACTGAGTTTTGAGTAAGTGATTTAGTTCAACAATGGAAACTACTCCAGCAAGACTTAAGGCTATATTTTCATCCATCTGTGTAAGATTTCATCAAGCCTCAGTTGAATGAGATTTGAAACAAAAAATCATGCTGTGAAGGGGGCATAAGAGTACAGACACATACAAACTAGCAGACACACTGTAATAACATAATTCATGGTCACAGACTGCTGTATTATTCGGAAAAAAAGTCCAGCTTTGCATAGGCTGTCATAAAAACGAATTGCCAACTATTTATTTTAGTGTTCCTAATTGTTGTCAGAATATGACCAAGGTCTGTGACACAGAATTTTTCAAAGTCAGCCTGGGAAAAGGGGTGTACATTTATCAATGTTTTTATTTTATTCACCAATGCAGCAGCACTTGTGAAGGTCTGTTTTTATTTAATTCTCAGGATTTTGTTGTTAATGGAAAAGCTGTCTCATAAATTAGGGAAGTGCTCAATTACAGACCTGACAAAGATTGATTTAGTTCTGTGCTTGGTCACTACTGGCAAGTGAGGGCCAGTAAACACCCAGTCAAAACTAATGGTACATCACCTTAAAGGTGATCAGGGAATAAGTAGATTTAAGAAGAAAAAATAGTTCTATAAAAGCATGTTTTGTGAAGGCTTGGTCAAAAGATATCTAATGTCAGTCCAAAACTTTTCATTGACTTTACTGTGTTTTGTCTCAGACACCTCTAACAAAACTTCTGTTGAATGGGGGTACAGAATGCTGTGTCCCTCTCTGGGAGGTACAGGTAGCTTGTGTCTTGCTAAAGAGGTACTTTTCCCAGAGGACAGGACCCTCACATGCTCGTGAAAGAAAAAGGAAATAACTTTTAAAAATCATTTACTTAATATGTATTGCCATTGATAAGTCCACTACTCATATTGTTTTTATACTGGCAGTTTCACCATCAAATTATTATTTGTAAAGTATTATTGGTAGAAATCTAACATTCAAGTGTCAATGCTGATAATACCAATGTGAAGAGAAAACAAAATAATTTGAAGTAGTCATGCCTCATTGAAGGAGAACTAAATTACTTTGCAACAACTAGAGCTAAGGTATTAAGAACAAGTAAGGATGAAAATCACACCAGATAAGAAGCTACGACGTGAAAAAAATATCAACAAATATTAGCAAAACACAGTGCCCAAAACCCCAAGATGTTATCTCCTTTTCTGAGGCAGAGCAGGTAACACTTCTGGTCTTCTAATTCAAGTGTGAAGGTCTGGTGGGTGATTGTGTGAGCCACGAGTTCACGATAAACTATAAGATATGTATGTATAAATAGTGATGTAGGTTATGTGATCCAGTATATTAGGAAATTATATAATTAATGCTGCTCGTACCAACAATACAATCCTGTCTTTGTTTTTATAATCATACAATATTTTTTCTCATAGAAATGCTGCCTGATTAATTTAAAAGGTAACATTAATAGATTTGAATTTATACAGAAACTGTGTTTGTCCAAGATATTTTTTTAAATATGTTGCAGAAAATGGGTGATGCATATAGAAGAGGTGGGTAATGAAAATATTGAATTTATCTTCCTAACTAGTTTGGCTAAATATTGCCCTGAGGAACTGGGTTGCTGTGAAACAACAAGTTCTACAGCCTGCTTTGCCAAAAGGTCTTTGCGTGACAGCTGGCAAGTTACTCAAATGAGTGCATTTGTAGGTAATAATGTTTTGTCTTTTGTTAGGCACTTAATTTAAAATATGTATTTAATTCTGTGGATGAGCTGAACCCCCTGATTTCATCAGAATTAAATGTGCAGATGGATAGCTAGCCAAAAAGCCCAAACATTGTGAAAGAATCAGATAGCTGATGCTTGATGTTGGACCTTTGAAAAGGATAATTCTGACTTTAATTTCTTTGTGTTTCAATCCTTCTGATCTCTATGAAACTTCTTTCTCACTTCAGAAAAGCCTTCCCTAACGTATATGATGTATTTAAATACAAAAATGATGACAGATAATTAGAAGTCTGGCTTAATAAAAAGATTATTCTCTTTCTGTCCAGACAAGAATATATAAATGGGAAAAAGAGTGCGTGGCTTGTGCCAAACAGAGATCCTAAAATAACTTCTCATTGGTTAAATCCTGTTTAATACAGACAAAAAAGAGAAAAAGAGACAAAAAAAATGCAACCCAAAACCAAAAAAAATCAGACCAGATGTTTTAGCCATTTAAATTATTTCGGTTCACCCATTTGAAGCATACATAAAATTCATGTGTAACTCTAACCTTGAAAGAAACTATTGCTGTTCTCAGCCATCATCCTCTCAGTCAAACAATTAACTGTGCTGTTGTATCATTAGAGGCGTATGGATCATTTTGCAGAAGTAGAAATAAGTCTGTCAACCTCCTTCCCCACTGAAGTCAATACAGTTAGTCTTGATTTGCAACGATATAATGGAGAACACAAATTGGCTTTCCTACTGTAGCAACCAACCTAACTTTCAGTCTGAGTCTTCCAACTGACACTGTTAATATTTTGTGTCTCACAGTGGATTAAACAAAATTAAGCACAAAGTGTGCAATACAACTCATGGAAATAGTGAAAGCCTGATGTGCTGCAGTAAATGCAGAAAACAAAAAGAGTTTCAAGTGTTTTCTTACTAAGGGAATTTGTATGGCAGGCTGCTGAGCTTCATATCTAGAAAGGTGAAAATTTTAACATTCACATGAAAACAGATGGCCAGCACAATTTTGGAAATACACTGGTAGTAAGAAAAAAATAGACCAACCCTGTTATGAAACAAAAGGGAAGAGATTTCTAATTGCAGTGAAAGTAGCTACTTGGCTTAATTTCAATCACAGGGCTACAAGAAAGCCATAGGTTTGCTCCACTGACACTTCCTGCCACAAAGGTGTCTCCAGCAAAAAGATCATTTTATTTCAACTTGTAGAAGGGAGGAAGAAGTATTTGGATCTCAAAACACAAAAATTAGGTTATGATATATTAACTCCATTTATCAATGTATTTGTATGTGATTAGTGTCTGAAAAGGTTGGGATGGGTTTTGAATGGCTTGAGTCTGGTCTCTGTACAGTATTCAATCCTATTCAATTGGCAGGATTAAAAAAACAGATCTTCATTTGCTTAGTCTGTGATGTAAAGAGTGAGAAAAGATGTTAAGTTCTTGAAACTTCTGCATTTCACAAAAATAATTGTAAGGACCTGTTGATATGAACATTAATTTTTTAACATAACTTGAGCTCAAATTACAATCATTAATAGCTTTGCAGAATCACTCAAAATTTAAGTACAACAAAATGTCCTAGTGTTTTTAAGTCAAATCAAGCAGGTTTGAGCTTACCATAACTTTTCTTTCTTGGCCCTAATATTTCACATTTGTCAAGCTTATTCAAAATAAAAAGCATGGTTACTGAAAAAATTAAAATATTATAGAGTTTATGAGAACTGGTCAATGAAGAATAAAACATATTCCTTTGCAGATCATGGATTCAAAGCTTATTCCTAACTGCAAACTTGGCCATGCTCTCCCTATGGGTCAGATGCATCTAGGTTTTGAGGGAAAGGTTTTGTGCAGAACAGACAGGAGACAAGCTAATGGCATTTCAGATCAGAACTTTCAAAAATGCTGATTTGCTAAATGGAGAAATTCTTTTCTCATACCTCACTTAAAATATTCCCTTTTTAATCCCAATATTTTTTTTTTCATATCTTCTCTTTATTGCTACAAAGAAATAACACAATTATGATTTCCTACCACTATCAACAACAACAAAAATCATTACCACCTTTCCTCCCCTTGTGTAAAAGAGGGAGCATAAGAATTTGGATAAGCAAATAGAGGCCAGATGGTCAGAGAGAAACATCTGCTTGTGCTTAAACCAAGCTGGTCATTCCCTACACCAAGCAAAGAATTGACTTTACATACAGTGACATCTACATTGTTTACTTAGATGTATTTCCTGCTAGTTTTCCATAAGAGGAAAACAAAATGGCACCAAAATATAGCCATCAGTTTCCTCTTGTCACCAAAACCTACTTTTTCTCTCAGTATCAAATACAGCTTTCAAAGTTTGAAAACAACAAATAAACAACAATAACTGGCAAATTGAAAAAGCATGTGGTTTCGTTATTACACATGTTCTGTGAAATCACTCTTAAAAAAACTTAAAGTTTTATATGCTAAATTAGTGTGTGGTTGTGTGGCTTTTAAGACTTCTGTAGCTTATAGATAACATATGTATTATATAATATGGTAGTTATTAAATAAACAGTAGGTATTCTCATGAATGGTAAAGGAATAGGCTTATAAAATGTGTGCAGTGTAAATTACCAATGCATAAATATAACAGTTTTGTGTAGAGTATTTAAAGAAATTATACAACTATTTTACAGGTTTAATTAGAAGTACAGAGTCGAGAAGAAACAAATACCAATGACAAAGAGGAATTAAGGTACGGAGGAAAGGATATGGTCTCAGCTGACACTTTAAACATGTAGTGTGCAGAGAGGCATAAATATTGAAGATTATTCCAGATGCTTGCAGCTGTGGAGGGAGTTCTGGCCCCAGAGGTAAAATCACCAACCTTATGAAGTTCAACAAAGGAAAGTGCCAGAATCTGCACCTGGGATGGGGCAGCCCTGGATGTACTGGGGAATGAGATGCTGGAAAGCAGAGCTGCACCAGATGAATCTGAGTCAGTAGATCTCTGTTAGCCAGGAGGGCCAACCCTGTCCTGGGGGCATCAGGCACAGCATGGCCAGCTGGGCAAGGGAGGGGATTGTCCTGCTCTGCTCTGCACTGGGGAAGCCTCACCTCAAGTGCTGGAGGCAGTTTTGGGTTCCACAATGTAAGAAAGTTACTAAGCTCTTACAGAGCATCCAAAGGAGGGCAGCAAAGATGGTGAAGGACCTTTAGCAAAGGAGGGCTCCCTACCAGGATAGGTGTTGGGTTGGGAGTGTCAGTCCAGACAGAGAGCAGAACTTTTCATAGACAAAGAGAGCTGCACTGTGAAGGATTTTCAGATCCTGGAGCTGTGGCCATAGCATAGGTTCATGTCAAGGTTAAAGTGATAGAGATAAATGGGAAGAACAAGCCTAGAAGAGACATGAAGGAGTGTGTCATGGTTTAGGAATGGCAGTCCCACTCCCCTCTCCCCACCCCTCCTGTGAGAGAGACAAAGGTCAGAGATTGCAGGCTGATATTTAAAAAAAATTACTGGAAACAGCAATCAGATAAAAAAATGAACAGTAACTGCAACAGTACTGCAACAGTATTAATAACAACAGTGTACCAAAAAGAGGATGTTTTACCTATAAATTGCTCACCAACCAACCCTGACCAACTGACATGGTGCATCCCTGAGACAATGAACAAAGTGGCGTCCAAACTCTCTGGTCACACCTCGTCTGCAAGCCATGCAGCCTCCCATAAGTAAGAATCCCTTCCTTCCTTCTGCCCCTCAACAATGATGCAATGTGTCATGGAATAACAACCTAGACACGCCCACATGGCTCCAGGCTCCACTCCTGGATGCGCCTCACATGCTCTGTCCCCTCACAGATAGTGCAAAAAATTCACTCCCTCCATGACTGAAACCAGGACAAGCAAACAGAATTAAATTTCATGGTGCTCCTTTTAGAAAAATCAGAAAAGAGAGCACCTCTGTTGCTGTCTTGATGAAATTTGATCAAAGTAGATAAGACAAAAACACTCATATATTGTTTCCAATATAAGTAAGTGTAACAATATTTATATTGTCCATACAGGACAGAAAAGTGACAATTTATTCTCAGTTATGAATGCTAACTGAACATGTCTCAGGTAGTAACAATTTAATTCATCCTTTAGTGTGAAACTTTTCTTCTCTAAAGTTTACAATTGAATATCTATATAAGACTTGAATATACTTATTTTACTCTAACATTTATAATATTGCATCCCATAATTATATGCAAATGCAAGTCAGCACATAAGTCTATCATATTTAGAATAGTAGAGAGACAAATTTTGTTTTAATGGAAAGATAATTAAAATCAGACTTTTCAAGAAAATTCATTATTGAAGAATTCACTTAAAAATGTAAAAAGATATATAGTGAATTTTTTCACATCAGTGGCAGAGTGCAAATGTTTAATATAGGGCATGGAACTTCCACAGGTAAAGAAAGCTTTAATAATCCTGTTATCTTTTCTGTTTCTCTGTGCAATTTTTGCATTGAATCTTCCCTGATTTGATCATAAAAACCCCATAAACATCGTATTACAGTTATTAACTTTAATAAACACTAAGAATATAGGTGGGTGCTGTCATTATATCAAACTCTTTGGACCCCAAGAAGAGGCACCAAAAAGGACTGTCACTGTTTAACCCCAGCAGGTAACCAGACATTTGTTCACTCCCTCTGTTAAAGGGTTAGAAAGAATCAGAAGTGTAAAACTGAAAAAAACTTGTAGGTTGAGATGAAAGCACTTTAATATGTAATGCAAAAGCTTCATGTGCAAGACCCAAAATCTAAAGTATCTTTAATAAGTAGAACAATAGAGAGCAAATTAATTCTAGTAATTGAAAGAGACAGAACAATATTTTACAAAGCAAAAAGATTTTAAGGATCACAAGGCTTTCTTGCATCCTTTTGTGTAATTCATGTGGAACTTATTTCTGTTTTGATTGATGCCAGTCTACCGACTCAGTGCAATTATTTACAGGCATGGTTCAAATAAATTTTAAACTTGGTCTAAATATTCTAAACATGATAATTAACATATTATAGATAGAAAATAACTGCAAGCAGAGTAGATCTTGAGGACGTGCCAAATTACCCTCCATTAGTTCAGTTATTGAGCTACAGATACCTGCTGCCTCATTTGCTGGCAGTGTTGTTATTTTGCCTTTCCTATTGGCTTCTATCTATTGGATAGTTCATTCTGAATTTAAGAAATCATTATTCCCTCCAGGAATCAGTCTATATTTTGTACACAACTCTTCAAAGTAGATACTCAGCTGCTGCTGACAAGTCAAAGTGGATAGCTGGTATTTTGTTAATATTTTAAAGCTATACTGATGCATAAATAAGTATGATACACCTCAATTCATTAACTAAAAACTCTCAGGTTTAATGTTGAGTTTGACAGTATGCTTTGATTCAGAAAAAGGAGGTGGTTAATTCTAAATAAAACTTTGGCCATTCTATGTTAGTAATGAGCAGCTCTGAACTGCAAACAGTCAATCGCAAAACATGAGTTACCAACCAATAGCAACCAAGAATAGCATGCTGTCCTCATCAGGGTTGTACCTTGTCCAATGTGTCAGACTACATTTACTAATATTTTATTAGCTTTAAATGAAATTAAAAGAATTAATTCAATAAAACAACTATTTAATAACATTTTTCCAGTGCAGCTGAGAAAGGCATATGGATGCTAACTATGAAGCAGGGAGCAAGGTGCCTGTGGAAATTGCAGGCTGCATAAGTTTCTCAGTCTTGCCTGAGAAAGTGGCCTGGGAATTCATAAGGAGGAATTAAAACAATCCTCAGAGATAGAAAACAGCCTTGCAGGTGCTGTTTGTCAGTTTCTTGTTTCCTTGCAAGAGAAAGTCGAGGGGTGGTGTACCTCACTGACCAATGATGGTGATGTGTTAGTTTACTAACCAATAAGAGTTTTAATTTTCTGTGCTTTCACATATCAGTCTATAAAAGAAGATCTGAAGTAATAAACCTGAAGAGAAAAGAGGAAGAACTCTCCTGTTCAACTCACAAGAAAGTCTGTGTCGTTCTTCTCGCTGTTTCCAACAGAGTGACAAAAACACGTGAAGTTGGTTCTACAAAAACTAAGCTGTGATTTAAATATTTTGTTCACTGAAATTAATTGGTATTTTACAACTGTTAATCACTCCAGATTTTGCAGTTTATATAATCAGAGAATGCCTAGATGTGCAAAGACATGCCTACTCTTGTTTTCCCAAAGAATATGTTAACAGAGCTTTCACAAACTTTAAAGCAAATAAAACATGTTTACAAAATTATTCTCCACGAGAGCATAATCAAAGTTACAAGATAATGCAGTGTTCATCCTTTAGGTTTAAGTTTCCTCTGACAACAGATTATGCTGGAATAAATTCCAGCTACATCAAAGGAATGCTGAAAAGTGTGAGAGAAGAATGAGATCTTTTTAACCTCATTTTGTTTTCTAATTGATCAATATGTCAAATTTCATGCCTACAAGGAAACTTTTTTGTTTCCATGATGTTTGTTCATTCTTTGGCAATAGTATTTTGTGTCATCATTTTGTGCATGCACCAGAATAGTGTAATTTATTTTCATTAGCTTTCAGAAACCATTGTAATTTAAATTCTAAAGGAAAAATGCTTTATCCATTCACATAAAAAGCCCTTAGTCCATTTATGACAGCAAGAAATCAGAAAGACTTGATATATTGTCTTGAATAATTGACTATATTTTGTATGAGAACTCAGCAAGGATTTAAGTAGCTTTAATCTTCTCATTTTTCCCTTAATAGACTTCTTCCTAGAAAATCAGCATCAGGTAATTCCAGGAAAATTCCTTGCTTTCTAATCTACATCACCAAAACTTCCAGAGATGAACTTTCATACACTGAAACTCCGTAAGACTTTTTCATGTTACTCAAGAAATTTTCTTCAACTTTGAGGTCTGAAAGACTTTTTTTCTGCTAAGTTTCATTTTTGTTCTAATTTCACACTTTTCATTATGTTAACATATTCTTTTTCCTTTCAATTTTATCCCTCCAGACTTTTATCCTTCACTTTTAAGTTACTGATTCATTTTATTCCTAATTGTCTGCTGTCTTCTCAGCATCCTGCCTTGACCCACAGGTTTTACTTAATAATGTACTGTATTTACTTTATATCACTCTAATGACTTCCTGCATTGTATGTTTGCATTCCTGGTAGAAACTCTGATGCATTACCTGAAACTTTGGCATTGTTCAAGATTTTCCAACTTTGAGCTAATTCTTCTGAAAATGATAAGAAAAAGAAATTAAAAAAACAAATAAAAATAAAGGTTTCTTTCCTTGCCATCCATTACTTCATTATGTGACATCCAGGTGGTGAGACTTTGTGCAGCTTTTGACTGGGATGGAGTTAGTTTTCTTTATGGCGGCCAGCATGGCATGGTTTTAGTTTAGTTTAGTGACCAAAATAGTGGATAGGCTGGATATTAGGAAAAGGTTTTTACGGAAAGACTGATAAAGTACTGGAATTGTCTGCCCAGGGAGGTGGTGGAGTCACCATGTGTTTAAAAAGATTGGACGTGGCACTCAGTGCCATGGTTTAGCTGAGATGTTGGGGCATACATTGGACTCGATGATCTTGGAGGTCTCTTCCAGCCTAGTGATTCTGTGTGATTCTTTGATAACACTGGGTTGTTTCAGCTAATCCGGAGCAGTACTTCTCTGTTTTTCATGTTGCCCTGACGGCAAGCAGTCTGAGGGTGCCCAAGGATTTGGGGGGCACAGCTGAGACAGCTGAGCCCAACTGACCAAAGAGCTGTCCCATACTATATGGGATCCCATCTGTGTGAACCTACACATACAGGTAACCAAGACAACCATGAAACCACAGCAGAAATGCACAGAGTAGATTTATTTCATTCCCTCACTTACAACACTGGGTGGCACAGAGACATGGGGACACAGATTCCATTTCTTCAGTCCTTCCTGGACAGCAGCAGGGTGAGGAGCCCCCTGCCCACCTCTCTGTAACAAAAGGCTTTGGGCGTGTCTGTGAGGAATTCTACTTCTCAAAACAGGCAGAGGATGAGCAAAACAACACATGATAAATGGGGCTTTCCCACACCAATCTTTGTAGCATTGCCAGCTGCAAGATCACTTTGAACCAAACCATTCCCTTCTCCTTGCCAAATCTTCTGGTTTTAACTCTTTCCTCCTGACACCATCCAATGTAACAATAATACCTGAAGGAAAGAAGATAAAGGGGGATGTTGTCAGTTATGACCTCTGTCTTCCTAAGTAACCATTGCATATGATGATCCCTATTCTCCCAAAAAGGCTGAACATTTTCCTACTAATGGGAAGTAGTTAATGAATTCCTGGTTTTGCTTTGCTTCTGTGTACAGGTTTGCTTCATCTATTAAGCTGCCTTTATCTCGATCCACAACTTTTCTTCTTGTGGCCTTCCAATTGTCTTCCTCATCACACTGGGGAAGAGTGACCATAGGGATAGCTATCTACTGGGGTTAGGTCACAGCAGGAAATTGAAGGAGAGGCAGTCCACCACCTTTAACCTCCTTGAATATGTTCATAAAATAATTTTTATCGTGGATATGGATTTTCTATGTGAATTGGAGAGCACAACAAATATTTAAGAGAAGAGATTGGTAACTTCTTTTAAAATTTATTTTAAGATATAGACAAAGTGAACACTTAAGAAACAAGCTGAGAACCTGAAGGAACTTGGAATTAGGAATCACTTCTTGCTTTTTGGTGACCAGGAGAACACAGGAACAGTTCAAGACACTACAGAGACTGGAATCCTGCACAATCAGTACAGAAGTTTACACAAAACCTAAGCAAAAAGTCATATCCATTTATTCACAGTAGTTCTGCTTATTCTGTATAAATTCTCTAGTGAAAAGCTGCATAAAACAGAATTTAAGGTAGGAGAATAAAAGAAAGAGATAAATGTAGTCTCAAAGGAAAAACTAATACATTTCAATCCTTTATGAGAGATCAGCAGTGTTAAATTATTAATATGATGAAAGGTTAAAGAGCATCTGTTTCTGCCTATGGTCCGTGGTCCAATAGACCCTGATTCAATGGTGATCTTTCAGTTTAGTTCACTTGCCTTAGACTTGCTTTGTCCACTACAGCTGCATCATTCACAATAGTCTCCAATGAAAAAAATAAAGTAGTTTCTCACAATGCACTTTAGATTAAGGCTCAAGTCTATTTCCACTACAGTGAACAAGTGTTAGATGCACAGTTTCTATTAACAACAGAGAGAAATCTGTGCCTAATTCCCACATGCATCCTTAAGTGCTTGCCTGTTTGCTGTGGTTTTTAAACTCAGCTATTTCTTGAAATAGGTACACAAAAAAGGAAATAAACCAAACACAAACCCCCCCTCCTAAATGTTATTTTTATTCCCTATCACCAAGCATAAAAATTATATCAATCAACATTGCCCAGACTTTATACAAACTGACATGAGTCTCAGGAATAAGAACTGTGTTTTCTCCCATTTCATGCTTAAAAAAATGCAAAAATAAGGATTCTATTGAAGATAAAATTATTTGTCAATTGTACAACTTTTTCCTCACAATTTCCTGAGCTGTATTGAAGTGATAGAATAATTTATGATTAC
The DNA here is from genome assembly GCF_971803275.1 of Cyanistes caeruleus. Taxonomy (NCBI): domain Eukaryota; kingdom Metazoa; phylum Chordata; class Aves; order Passeriformes; family Paridae; genus Cyanistes; species Cyanistes caeruleus. The sequence goes on from NC_141701.1 coordinate 31,064,125, forward strand.
TGAACTATTTACCACAATTTTTAAATTAACTGCAGAGGCCACCACTCTCAATGCTCTTGAAAAATATTCTAGATGGACATGAATCCTCCCATGGTAGTTTTGAAAAGAATAAAATGAAATAATCAAATATCCTGATCTAGTGGACCTTCCATTAGTTCAACTAACCTACACAGAGTTAATAAAATTCTCATGTCCATTTCACAAACCACTAACACACTTGTCTAGTTTTAAATCAAAGGCTGTATCTATCCTATATGAGAGGATGATCTTCAGACAATCAAATACTGTCAAAAGCACAGAAGCCTTTTCTTCTACTTGCCTAGAAGTTTCCTATGCCTGGGCATTCCTGTATGCTCAGAGACTCAGGACTTCCTGTCTGCACAGGCTACTGACCACTCTCTTTGCTACTTCGTGGAGGTTGGTAGGGGGATGAGCATTGTTTGGAGGACATCTGAACATGCCTGTGCTGGTGAACTGAGCAGGGTTAGGCTGTGGATACAAGCAGTGGTAAATGAGTGTCCCTATTGTTTAAACAGTGGGATGCTCCTTGGAATGATTTCATTCTGCTCCAAGTTGCTCTCTCACAGGTATTGCACAACCATAGTTTGCCTAGTTGTGATATTCCCAATTGTTCCTAACAGGCAGTACTGGTAAATCCAATAGGTGTATGGAAGGGAAGAGAGTTCAAATATTTTTGTGCTGGCAATGCCTTGTTGTATTTTTTTGACAAGTATAGGTGGCATTTTCAGAACAATTGTGTAGCAGAAAGTAGTGCAGCAGTAGGACCTTAAAAAACATGAAAGCCCCTTGCTTAGAAAGAGTCATGCTAATAAACATGGTCATCCTGGAACTAATAACAGAGCGGTCATATTAAACATAATAAATGCTTATAAAAACCAAACCAAATGTCTACCTAATAGTTTCTTTGAAAGGGGAGAATTCCTGTCTGAACACGGGTTTTTCTTGTAATTTTGTTTGAAATAATAGGTCTCACAGTATTTGCACAAGTGTAAGAACCTTCTGTAGCTACTTTCTGTGCAGCTGCTATCCTCTGCTTTCAACTACTATGCTTTGTTTAGGGTGGGGTGACTTGTTCAATTAATTCTTTCAACAGATGTTTTCCAAGCTTGGACTCTCTTTCCTCCGCCTCCTTTCACGTCATCTTCTGCTTCCAAGCACTTCTGGGGCTGCATGAACTTGACTTAAGCTGTTTGCCTGTCCTGCTGGTGCCATTTGCCATTTCCTTTTCAAAGGGCTATTGCTACTACAGCTCTATTCTACGCAGGGAGTGTGAAACCTTTGAAACTGGTGCAGCTTCATTGCAGAGACTATCAGAAGGAAGTAACATTAAAAGAAAATCACTTCATCCCTGTTTAACTGCTATAGGATTTAACAAATTTTAAACAAATGAGAAGTAGATAGACGTTTCTAAATGCTTACTACTTGTCTGCAGAACCATGTTGATTTCAAAGGCATTTTTTCCCTGCACAGAATAGAGGGGCAGCAGAAACTGTTCTTTGAAGAGAAAATGCCACCATCAGGAGAGGAAGACAGCTCAGGCAGCTCAAAGAGTCCCAAAAGTGTTAGGGAGCCACGGAGGACATCTAAAGGGGAAAGTCCAGGCTGTGAGCAGCCTGAGGAATTAGTTTAAAAGAACCCCTTTTCCCCACAGAAATCCTTCAGATGAAGCGGCAACTGTTGGATTCTTTCACGGATAACATAGAGGGATCAAGCTCAAACAGCTCTGTAAGTCCTACAAAACAGCAGAGGATAACTAAAAGGTCTAAGTAAAGAGCAGGTCGTACATTAAGGCATTTTCCTTTCCTGGCATGTAAAGTGAAGGGGGGGAGGGAGAGCAGAAAAATTAATCATAACTCATAAGTAAGACTTGAGTTTGAACAACCACATTCTTTCTAACTCCATGTAGCTTGTAGCTTTAATTAGATAATAGTGTTTTCCTTTTGCTATTAAAAAGCTGCTACCTTTTACTTCAGAGGTGACTACATTTCAGTAGGGGTGAAGGATAAGCTGTTTGTACTTTGTTGTGTAATGCCCCCGAGCACCATATAAAGAAAATGACTATTGTACATGCTTTGTAGCTTGTAAAATCCTTTGAAATAAAATGTGGACTATAAACATTATATATAAAGGATGACTGATGAAGAACAATATATTCTTGATAAGTATGTGTTTATTGGCAGGTAATTAAAAGGAGTCATCAGATCAGGGAAAAGCTTTTATCCCAAGAATTTTATAACCATATTTAGGTCATTAGTTTGTGAGGTATTTGGATGATTAAAGATTGAGAGATACTAATAAAAATAAAGACTTCACTTGATTTCTGCATTAACAGTATGCAAAAGATGTATAAACAAAGATAATGGCAAGGAAGTAGTTTCTTTGTCAATACAACCTTTTTCATCTCAAAAAATACTTAATTGAAGGATAGGTTTCAGCAGAAAAACAAGGGTTATTTAGCTATAACTGATCTTTGAAATATATTTTCAACATCTGTATTCACACTGTATGTATAGAGGAGATACTTTGGGGGCAGGTAGCTGGTGTTGTGATGAGGCCTGTTGGAAGGACTTCCATGTGCATCCAGCTGCAAAGTTTCTTTATTAAAGTAGTGTGAATATATATAAGAGAGCACCTTGATTTCCCTACATGCAATTTCTGTCAGTTACACTCACCTGTTCATAGCTCTGAATAGAACATCAGCCAATCTTCTTTTGAACAGTCTTACAGTGCAAATCCTTCTTTCTTGTCAGCTGCTAGAAACATTTGGAAATTAGAAGGCAGGAATAATGGCTTGTGAGTGGAGATTTAGGCAAACAAGTTAGAAGTAAACCTTTTTGACCCCTAAAGCAGTTGCCTGTTTGCTCCTTCCAACTCTACACGACCTCAAGCAATGCTCCTTACAGAACACCATCTAGTCAGAGGAGAGTCACTGACTGATGAATCAAGCCTGAGGCACAATCCTCCCTTCCCCATGTGAATAAGCATCCCATTTGTTAGCTCTATACCCCTGGCATTTTAAACCATGAGACTGCAGCAATGGCAAGTATAAACTGAGTTCTATATAAAAGCTTGAAAGGCTCAAGCATGAAGATGCTTGCTGGTTAGATCCCTGGTTTCTTAGGTAAAGTGGCCTCAAATCAAAGCAGTACTTTTTCCAAGGTAACCTTGTAGAGCTGGCTATTAAATGAGAAGTACTCTAAGTTTAGATCACTAGGCATACAACCTAACTGTATTCAGTTCATGGTGATGAACAGCCTATGTATGGCCTCTTTTAATCCATACACAAAAATGATGCATGCTGAAAATTAAAGATGGAGAAAATGGTTTCAAATTTGAGGTCATGAGACTGAGCTATTTCAGTGCACATTGGTCTCTGGATTCAAGATAAACCCTGATACTACTTTAGGTGAATTACATGCTTCCCAAAGCTGGAATACAAAAAGAACCAGCTACATAAACTAAATTCTCCCCTACATTCTTCTAGCTGTCAATATCATCATTTTAATGAATCTGAATGACAGTGAAATCAATGCATATTTTTTTCAAAAGGCCTGCTCACCAGGTGTTTAGTCCATTTATGATTAAAATTTCTGAAGTAGATAATAATCAAAATATTACATCAGCTCTGTGAAAGAAAATCAGCGATGCTTGCTCTGATGAAAAACACCAGCCAAATTTATACAGAACCCATAGAATCACAGACTCATAGACTCATAGAATGGCCTGGGTTGGAAGGCACCTTAAAAATCATCTCATTCCAGCCCTCCTGCCATGGGCAGGGACACCTTCCACTAAACCAGGTTTCTCAGTGCTCCACCCAGCCTGGCCTTGAATGCCTCCAGGCCCAGGGCATCCACAGCTTCTCTGGGCAACCTGTTCCTCAGGTGCCTCAGCACCTCATAGTAAGAAAATTCTTCCTAATATTTAATGTAAATCTGCTCTTTTAGTTTAAAGACATTAAAGTCCTTGTCCTGTCACTACATGCTTTTGTAAATAGTCTCTCTCCATCTTTCTTGTAGATTCTTTTCAGGTACTGGAAGCCAACAATTAGGTCACCCTGAAACCTTCTGTTCTCCAGACTGAATAATCCCAGTTCTATTAGCTTTATGTCAGAGGAAAACTGTGGCTGTAGTAATTGTAGGAACTTTAATAGATAAAGCAATTTATTTTCTCACTTGCTGGAAAATATAATCCATTTGACTGAATATTTTGTGATGTTAGACTGTCAGAAATTATATAGCCCAGATTTAAGACCCCTTCACCATCAACAGGAATAAGTGGAAAAAATTGACAGGCAATATATCTGACCCAATAAAGTATAGAAATAGTGATGTAGTTACTGTGTCTGACACTGCAAGACTCTCAAGATTTTAACCATAACTCTCTCATTCATTCAGGAGACAGGACCTAGAGTTGCCACATGCCAGCCTCTCCATTACCTGGATGACTTCAGATGCAGAAAAAACTTGAAAGTGGAATTCATCAATTGCTCTGACAAAAAAATCAGGAAGACGCAATTTTGGTTTTGACTTCTGTAGAAAAAAAAAATATCACCCATGACATACTACCATTCTATGAATGTATATTTAAAGACATTATCCCATGTTTTATTTTCTTAAACTGTCTAAACTTAATATACTTTGGGCTATGGGCAGACAAACTGTGAGAAGTTGTTTCAATGAAGTCTATCAATAGACTAAACAGGTCCTTGCAATGTGGATGAGTTTTGATTCCATCTTATGTTTCCATGCAGAATATGTTCATGTTATAATCTGCTACTGTCTGCATATGATTATACCAATGCAAACATAAATGCTGACTCATGAATTTGTGGCTGAGGGAGGGAAATTGTTCAACAACTTCAATTTAATTGAATTTGAATCTTCAACAGGATTCAACATCATGTCTCAGAATGTTGCATGTGTTTTTTAATAGGATCCTATAAGCTGGATCAGGTATTAAACTAGTGGGATTCAGTAAAATAAATCATACTTGCCCAAACTGTCTTCTATGATGAGCCAACTACCTGGCTGGATGAGGGGAGAGCAGTGGACATTTTCTACCTTGACTTCAGCAAGGCCCTTTACACTGTCTCACACACCCACACAGGCAAACTCAGGAATTGTGGACTGGATGAGTGAACAGTGAGGTGGGCTGAGGCCTGGTTCAACAGCAGATCCCAGAGGATTGTAATCAGTGGCACGGGTTCTAGATAGAGGCCTGTCAAAAGCTGTGTTCTCCAAAATTTAATAATGGGCCCCATATTTTTTAACATATTCATCAATGACTTGGATGAAGGGGCAGATGTCTCCTCAAGGGCAACCTTGATGACACAAAGCTAGGGGCGGTGGGCAATAAATACCCCAGAGAGCTGTGCAGCCCCTCAGAAGGACCTGGACAGGTTGGACAGATGGGCAGAGAAGAACCATCTGAAACTCATCAAAGGCAAATGCAGGGTCCTGCACCTGGGGGATAATGACGTCCTGCACCAGTACAGGCTGGGAGCTGGCTTGCTGGACAGAAACTCTGCAGAGCAGGAGCAAGAGTCCTGGTGGACAACAAGCTGTCCATGATTCAGCAGTGTGTCCTTATGGCCAGGAAGGCCAATGGTATCCTGGGTGCATTAGGAAAAACATTGCCAGGAGATCAATGATGGACAAGATCATCTTGCCCCTTTACTCAGTCCTGGCAAAATCACATTGGGAGTGCTGTGTCTGGTTCTGGGCTCCAAGAGAGACATGGAACTCCTTGTGTGGGTCCAGTCAACTGTGACAAAGGAGCTGGGCCTGCTCAGCCTGGAGAAGAGATGACTGAGAGGGCACCTCATCAATATCTATGAGAATCTGAAAGGAGGGTGTCAAGAGGATGGGGCCAGGTTCTACACAGTGATGCCAAGCCACAGGACAAGAGGCATCAGGCAGAAACTGATTGCCAGGAAGCTGCACCTGAATATGAGGGAGAAGCTTTTTACTGTGCAGATAACTGAGCACTGGAGCAGGTGGCCCAGAGAAATTATGGACTCTCCCACTGAAGGTATTCAAGAACCATCTGGACACAATCCTGTGCAATGTGTCCTAGGATGATCCTGCTTGAGCAGAGACTGGATAGCCCAGCATGGTTCTTTTCAACCTTACCCATTTTGTGATCATGAACTATCCAGATTATTGGTTAAGCCCTCAAAGCTTCTTACATCATGAGATGTTGTGAGGTTTTGGTTGCCTTTATTTTTTCTTTAAAATATGATGAAACAACTGTTTCAGAATGTTGTCCCTTGAGATGACCAGAGATGCATATCCCACTGCTTTTCCAGCATGGTTTTATGGAAAGCACAGTGAAAGAAACACCAGAAGAATTTGGAGTTTGTAACTAAAATTTTGGTTAATGTAGCTTTATGATAATTGATAAATGATAATATTCACTACTTTCCAAAGTGCTATTCCATGTGGAAGCATGAAAACTCCTTCATTAAAAGATGCAGAGCAGGAAAAGATGATGGTAAGGAATGAAATGCAATAATACCACTCAGTGCCTTTTCAATGGACCTGTCATGAAGATCTTTCTCAGTGCTGACAAAAAGGGTGACAATGACCCTGAACTAGAAGGTATTTTTGGTACTGAATGTTTTTCCTTTAATTGCTATGAAAATGAAAAAAGGTAAAGGAAATTAGTCCATGCAGGGCACTGATCATACTTTTGCCTTCTTTTGTTGGTCCAGTGAAGTATTTACATTGATTGCAAAGTTGCAGTTTAATGACTGCAGCACTTCAACACTGAATAGATTTTTTTTTTATCCTCAGATGTGGATTGGACCTCCTTTGGGAAAATAAAGCACTGAAACCATGATTACCTCTGTAACACAACAACAGTGAATAAAATACTAGCATCCTTTCTACAGTATCAAATGGGGTTCAGAACACAATTCTTGTATTCTGAAACATTTTTTCAGCTATTAATACCTCAAAATAATTTCAAAACTCTCAAGATAAATTAAAGGATGAGAAGAATTGGTCAAGTATATCTTGACAAATGAACAAGATATGTGAAATTGGAAAGGGATATAATTTCTCTCTGAAAGAGCTATTGTGCCTGTAGTTTCTAAGGACTAGCAGAGGACTTTTTGCGTATTCCTTGCTGTTTCCATAGCTAGAACTGTCACCAGTTAAGATGGATCTAAGTATCCAGATATAAATTAGTATTTCTTTCATGACCTGGAATTTCCTCAAACATGCCTGAATGATGATCCAGAGGAAGAGAACTTGGGAAAAAAACCATGGCTGTCAAGGTCTTCTTAAGTTAATAGCTATAAGAACAAAATGATAAGAATTTAAAAGCCAGTAGGGCAGGAAGAAAGTCCTGAACTCACATACTCTAGTCAGCTTATTCTATGAATAAGACTTGAACAACCTAATGCCAAAATCTGTTTTCTTTGCTGCACCTCCCAAAGGTTCCAAGTGGCCGAAAATTCAGGGAATTTCCAGGAATACCATGGTGTGAAAATAATTAGCACTTTTCAGAGAGCTTGCTCTTTCCTATAGTGGGGATGTACAGAGTTTCCAGGGTGAAAGCTGGAAGACCAAGAGGTGTTGGAATAAAAGGAGCAGAAAGGGTATGGAAGTTTACTTTTAGTACTATATAACACCATTAGTAACCTTTTGAAATTTCACATAAGTTGCTCACATGGGTAAATACTGTCAATATTTTTGATTTTTTTATATAACAGTCAGGAAAGCTAATGAACATTTATAGCTTCTCATTCAAATGATTGATAACAACAGAGATGTAGGTCTACCTGTAAGCCCAGCCACCTCCACATGATGCACAGAACCTTTGTTTTGTTTTGTTTTGTTTTGTTTTGGTTTGTTTTGTTTTGTTTATTTGTTTGGTTTTGGTTGTTTTGTTTTGTTTATTTCAAATTTTCACTTTGGGAAAATGACATAAAGTGGGAGAACTCATAGCTTTCTGCCAACCACAGGATATCAGTCTGCAAGGAAAAAGAAATTAAAACACAATGTGTGAGAAATTTTCTCTTCACTGGAGAAAAGGTAGAATTTCCCAGAAAACTTGTATAACGGAATTTCATTTGAAAAAATGCCTTATGCAAAGTAAAATGAGCCAGTCAAAAACATATTCTGAACTCTGTAAACTGGAATGTGAACAATTACTCTCAGAAAGAAAACTGAAATATGCAGGAAAGACTTGAAAAGAGCTCAAAATGCTGCTCATAGAATGAGGCCTGAAAGAAGCTGTTGAGGCAAAGTTACCCTCAGGCAATCAGCCCCAACCTGACATAGACACAGGCAAATTAGTTGCACAAGTACTGTTAACTGAGCTCATTCTGCAGCAGGAACAGATGTATTCCAAGATGGAAAAACACAAGCTGGAAACAGCAAAGGAGAGGTAGGACACAGACTGGGTGGCAGGGAGAGCTGCTGATGCTGCTCAGAAAGCTTCAGCAGCAAAGTCTTGGGGCAGTTTGTACAGGTGGGGCAGCCACAGGCAGACAAAAGTCTGAATCTGCACGAACAAGGCAAGAGTTCAAGTCTTTTATTATCCATTTCTCTCTCCATAGAGACCTGTGTCACTAAAACAGGTCTGTGCTGTGAGGAAGGAGGCTGTTATAGCAAAGAACTTGGGTTAATATGCCAGACTGTGAAAGAGTGCATATGGTCATGTACATGGGTAATTAAAGGGTTGAGTAGTTTATTAATCTTTTGTGTAATGCATTAGATGAAACTTTTCTGATCTCTAGCTTTAATGTTAAGTACCAGCTTTGCAAAATATGTTTTGAAAGACTTTGCATTATTTTCTACACCAATACTTTTCTAAGGGAAAAATAAAATTGGAGCTCCTGATATAATAACAGAAAAAAATCAAAAGAGAAGAAAATATATTAATAATTTTAGTTGTGAAAACAAAAATCTTTAATTCTTTGATTTAATCCTCACATTTACCATACAAAAAAGGATGAGGCAAACAAAGTAAAAGCATGAAGATGTATTGCAAACAATAAGGTAATACACAGTAAAACTTTTTTTAAACAATAAATAAGTAAATAGGAAACATTTAACACTTACATTGAAAAATATGTTTGCAGTTTTTGCTCTGTATCTCATGCTATGATATAGACCCATCTCTAATTAGCTTGCATTTTTGTGTGGCTGTATTTTAGCATGCAAAAAATAACTTTCAAATAAAGCCACTGTCTGAAGTGACATACAGTAAAATTCTCCTTAAACTTGCTCAGCTTATGAACTCTACATATGTGTGGTTTGTCAGCTCCTTTATTTATGGCTAGGGGGCTTTCCGTGCTATGAACATACAGTAAGTTCTTGCATTTTACTGTATTTAATGTAGCACTGCTCTTGTACCAAAGCTATTAAGCCTCTTGATCTTACAATCTCCTGCTGCTGCAACAACTTAGCAGTACTTTTCAGTACTAAGGAGGCATATCGCTCATCTCCTTCGGGGTTTCCAGAACTCCTGCTTCGGTGATGAGGATAGAGACCTAATGCTGTCATAAGTATCCAGGATGGACAAATGCCACCATTTAATTAGTTGTGCAGTTCAGAATGTATTGCAGTCAAATTTTTAGGTTTTTAGGGTCTATGTTACCTTTGTGGCTTAATAGAAATCCTCTCAATACTAAATATCAGGTGCCATATAACTATTTGTCTTCTGAAACTGGCAACATGTTTTCTCATAAAGTTCAGTTTAAGACATTTCCTTTGATCTATTTTGGTTTCTCTGATGTTATTTGCACATATCTACAGGGACGTCACTGCCATTGTTCCAAACTTACTTTGTAGATATATCATAACTAACAAAATCAGGGTCCACTTACAGGCTCATGTGCTTTCTTCTATGCTTTCTTCATGGTTGATATATGCTCCCAGAAAATTCATACTGCTGGGAAACACTAAAAAAGGAAAGTATTCCTTGGAGCATTTATATATTCAATCTTTAGCATGCCTGAGTGAGATTCACTAGACCACCTACAGCTAACCTATAGATGTGCACAGCTCATTTAGCTGGTTTGCTTATGCAATTTCTAGAGAGGACATGCACTTCTGCAGTGTGATTCACCAAATAATTCCCTAAAAGTCCATTTTCTTCTCCACTGGTTGCACAAGGAGGCTGGAGAGGTTAGCTCAGATGCAGACACTGAAGCCCTGGCTGTTTAGTCTTGGTGTTCCAGCAGCTACAGGGATGACTCCAGCTCACATGAGGTATAACCATACTATTATAAAGCAAGGACAATCTGCCTGGCCTGAGACTGGGCAGCCCCATACCACATCAGCCTTCACTATTTGAGACATCAGGGCTGAGAAAAGGAGCCTCAGGGTCTCTTGTAATTAACTACACACAGTGCTTGCAAGCTCGATGCGCTCCTGCTGGGCATGAGGACAGTAAGCATCATTTAGGCTGAGTGCCAGATTCCCAATCTGCACGTGTCAGATCCAACAAAAAGAGTAAAATAGTTTAAAATACCCTCTGAATTCTGCTTCAGAATTTTCCTCAACCTCCTGGTGGGGAACTCACACCAGAAAAGACTGGATGTGAGATGCATTTGGACATGAAACACCAGGAAAAAAAAGTCAAAATATCCTATACAAAGATACAGCAAAATATTGAGATCCCTAATTGAGATTAGGGATTTGAAAATAACAGAAGGTAGATTCTCTCTCACTTTTAACCCTCTGTTCAGCCAAAATCATGACCTATTACATTGAGAGACAATCATATTCAGATCATATTTAGTGCTGCTTAGGAAACATTTTTGTATAAGAATACATTTGCAGGCTATGCAATGCACCAATCATAATGATGTTCTCTAATGAGTATAATGTCAGGTATTCTTATGCATATGTCTTTCTAGTGGGTATCCTGTGTGGATAAAATCTTTCCATGCAATGATACAGATCTTGGAGGTTCTCCAGTAAAATGACAGAGTAGTCTGGGTTTGGAGCAAAAATCTTGCTGTACCCTTCCTACCTAGGATTTGTGAATTCCATATGGTCACATTATGCATAGCTGTGCAGTGCCAGGAAGTGGAACAGTTCACCACCAAGTCCTTTGCAGGCACAGAATGGTTCCTTTCTTGAAGCAATTAATGCAATTTTCCCTGCTAAGGAGGGCATAATCCACAGTAAAATGTGGAATACCAGTTTTATGATATTATTAATTCATTTAATTTTGCCTTAATTGGAATTTTTCAGTATACAGAAGGAAGTCATCCACCAGCCATCTGCTCTTATATATAGCAGTCATTGTTAAATTATCCTGTATTTAACTTCTGTTAATAAGGTTAACATGGGAGCTTTAGCATAACACCATTGCTTCTCTCTGTACTATGTCCATTTAGGAATGTAGTTCATTTCTACCCAAGATGACTTCATAGGCAGAAACAATTTCTCTTAAAGGGTAGAAACCTGACACTGTTCCTTACTAAAACTTTTTCTCAGTGCTAAGTTAGAATACCTTGGCAAGGAAGCAGAACCTCTGATACTTGACAATTTGGAGAGCACAATAAATAGAAAGTTTATTAAGCTGACATTCTATATCAGTGAATTTTGAATGCTGTCAATCTCTACTTTTATACCCCGAGCATATGTCAACAATGAATATGAGAGTAAGATTCTCACATGGACTAAAGAGGTGGTATCATAAAATCATAACCAGAGCTTGAGACCTGGAAAAGAAGAATTTCTCCTGTCATAGGTTTTTTACCAAGGAACTCATATCAACTTGAGGGAACAAACATTTCCCAAAGTCTTGACATTGTCTTGAAGACTAGGGTAAATAATTCTTCTGAAGTAGCAAACTAAATTGCCATTCATAAAAAAAACCCTAACAACAAAAACAACAACAAAACCCCTCAAAACCTACAAGGCTCACTAAAACACATACTCCTTCCCCCAAACTCCAAAACTAAACTCATACCATTTGTTGTGGTGAAGAAAGCTGCTAAAATTATGCAATGGCTCATCTTCACACTCCACCCTGCATTCAGATTGGAAACTGAAATAAAAAAGAAGTGGCTGAAATCTACCTTAACTCTTCCTTTACAGAGAGTTGAATAGTATGGCATGTCCAAAGTTACATTGCTGTATATACAAAATGCATTTCAAACTTTGAAACTACCTTAGTTACGAAAATTGTTTCCAGGATGGATGAATGACAAGTGTTAGGGAATGAGTTTCTTCATTGAATTTCTTCAATTCATGAAGGAATTGTTGAGATGGCTAGGACATTGCAAGTCATCCTACAGTTTGACTGAGAAGAGGTAACTTTAGTCCCTTTAAGGTTCTTCTTGGAAGAATCTCATGGGAACAGATCATGCAAAGAAGAGGGGTCCAAGAAGGCACCTCATCAATATCTATGAGAATCTGAAAGGAGGGTTTCCAAGAGGATGGAGCCAGGTTCTACACAGTGATGCAAAGCCACAGGATAAGAGGCAACAGGCTGAAACTGATTGCCAGGAAGTTGCACCTGAATATGAGGGAGAAATTTTTTGTTATGTGCAATATAACTGAGCAGATAACTGAGCACTGGAGCAGGTGGCCCAGAGAAATTATGGACTCTCCCACTGAAGATATTCAAGAACCATCTGGACACAGTCCTGTGCAATGTGTCCTAGGATGACCCTGCCTGAGCAGGGACCAGGTAGCCCAGCATGGCTCTTTTCAACCTTACCCATTTTGTGATCATGAACTATCCAGATTATTGGTTAAGCCCTCAAAGCTTCTTACATCTTGAGATGTTGTGGGGTTTTGGTTGCCTTTATTTTTTCTTTAAAATATGATGAAACAATTGTCTCAGAATAATGTCCCTTGAGATGACCAGAGATGCATTTTCAGCATGGTTTTATGGAAAGCAGAGCCAAAGAAACACCAGAAGAATTTGGAGTCTGTAACTAAAATTTTGGTTAGTGAAGCCTTATGATAATTCCATCTATTCACCACTTGCCAAAGTGCAATGCTTCCATGTGGAAGCATGAAAACTCCTTCAATAAAGATAAAGAGCAAGAAAGTGGTTGTGGAATCTCAAGATCCATCTGGATACAATCCTGTGCACACCGCTCTGGGATAAACCTGCTTGAGCAGGTTTAAACAACCTGACCCATTCTGTGATTCTGTGATTCTTTGATTTTGTGATTTTTTAAATTTTGTGTTAGTAGTTATCAAAGTAGTTATAGTATCAAAAGTGTTTTTTCAAATGTTTCAGAAGATATGCCAGCTTGCAAACATGAGTGTTCAAGTGGGAAAGGATTTGGCATGCTTCAATTGACGACTTGAATTTGGCCTGAGTTTATTTGGGTGGGGAAGAGGTGAGATAGAGGTCTCAAAGAAACACATGCTGTTTCTATTGCTATAATATACCCTAAATTTCCTTCTACTCTAAATTTTATTGGCATTGAAGCCAAACCATTCTACATGGAAAAGTCATTAAAAAAATCAAACCCTTCTGATTTAACTTCCAATTTAAAAAGCTTTTAAACTACAAAATTTTTTCCTCAGAACCTCCATTAAAGCTGAGACAGTTTCATTAAATAAATATGTATCACTGTAAGAAATAAATGAGGAGCAATAACTGCCTTGAAAGGCTAGATTCTGTATAGACCAAAACACATTATAGGTGTTCTGGGTCTTCTATTTTTACTTGTAACCAACAAAAAGTTTCACTAAATAATATGAGCATGTACATCAAAAGGATCTTTCAGGAAATTAATAACTAAAGAAAGAGATAGGGGGGAATGTTTCCCTCCCCCTCCCCTCCCAAAACACACCACCCTTCAACAATAAACAAGTAAAAAAATCTCTCAACAAACAAAACAAACACAAAACCACCCAATCCAGAAAAAACACCGATCTTCTCATAGTAAATTTGCTTGTAATAGATGGCTTGTTCAAGTATCCTTATAAAAGGGGCTGGTAGAAGTGGGGCTTAAGTATTGTATTTATTAACTCCTTTTCAATTTCCATGTCATGTTTGTTCAGGTTACTTAGCTGAAGATACTGCTTCTGTTACTATCATCTCTGCAAAGTCAATCCAAGAGATTAAATTAAACCTTCTTTCTTTCTGCCTCACACATCATAAAACAACAACAAGAAAAAACTATTTCAGAAGGTACATGCTGTTTCTGCTATCAGCTGGTAGTGATGGATGAAACAGAAAGAATGGAGTTTGATTTAATCAGATATCTTAACCTTGCAGGGAGAAGAAAGTCACCTATATAAAGTATTCCTGTGTATATTTTATTTTCAGACATATGTGTCCATGCATAAATATATATTCTAGACTTACAGGTCTGTCATGTCTCACTTTTTATATTACAGTGAATGAATATATAGAAAAGGTAAGGTTTACTGTATTTCATTCATAAGCCTATCAATGTTTTATTCAGATGACATTTTGTTAATCTTACATTACACAAAGTAACTTCTCTGCCCAAAGAAATCTGCAGAGAAAAATCTGGTCAACACATTACAGGAGGGGAGGCAGAGGGAAAGCTAAACATTCTGTTTTTCAAACAAGGCACAGGTCACAAACACTTAACAAAAGGGATTTCTCATCTCCTCACTATATTTTCTGCATCCTTTAGTAAGATAATGGTTTCATTTTAATAAGACTTGTCTTTTTACAGTTCCCCCTTTACCCTCTCATTCCATTAAATAGAATGGATTGTATCCTGCAAAAATACATATAGAAAAATTAATCTCATAATTAGGTATTAAAACCAAACACATATAGAATTCTTTTTAGTAACAAATTCTCAGTCAAACACTGTCAAAGCAATCACAGTGTTTGTTGCCTATTTTTCTTTTGTGAAAAGTTGCTTGACTGTCTGCCTCAATAGAAATATTGTGTAAAGCTAAGCCCTGAGATCCACAGAAAAATGCATACTGTGTGCTTCCTTAATTTGTTTGAAAATGGAAAGGGGATTGCATCATGAGCAGGCAGTTTCAATTATATTTTGATATTTTTTGCCATTTGAAAGATAGCATGTTACAAATCATGTCAGAATATTTTTCCTACTGGACTTTTATATCTATCCAACAGTCAAAATATTATTTGTGAAGCATGAACATTTTAATAACTATTCTTCTGGTTTTGTGAGCTAGTTGACACTGTATAATAGCAGAAAAATGAAACCATGTTGAAGATTTATCAGAACAAAACACTGGAAATGATGAATCACAAGTAATGAAGCAGCAGCTAAAGAAGAAAAAAATGTGTAAGTTTTTGCTTGATTGAAGAAATGATAATACATATTGGTATGTAAGTTGTGACACCCTGATACAGATGTACAGATACAGCAGTATTTTATAATCGAAATAATGCAGTAGGGAACAATCCGTGGAAACAAAATTTGAAGACCTCATTATCTGTGTGGTGTTAACCAGATCAACACAGGCACAGAGTGCCTGAGGTCGCAGCACTGTCAGTTTAGGAATCAGATTTGCACAGTAGGTCTGGGCACTGCAACACATGGCTTGGAAGTGTGGCTATTGGAGAAAAGGAGGAGAAGGCAGCATGTAATTTACTGAGAAAGTTCAGGATTTGGTGGGAATTCATAAAATGGCAGTTGCAGTTACTATAAGCTGATTGCCTAACTCCAAAGCACTGTGCAGCAATGAAATGGGCAGGCTTCTGCTCCCCTGCTACCAAATATCCTTTGAAATTGAAGATTGGGGTCAGAGCTGCAGAGGACAGACTAGAGGCATAAGTGGCTAACCCTGGGTAGGAGAATTTATTAGGGTCAGATATCCAAAGGGAATTAAATCCATCCATCCTCTTATGCACTCAGAAGAGAAGTAGTCTGACTCTCCACCATTTTATATAATATTTACCATGTGCTTAGAAGGTCTGAAAGATCTAAGGGGAAAGGACTTCATTTATTTGCATTTTAAATCCACTTTTATGTGGCATAGCAAATGTTACTATCTTAGTATGAACATGTACTCTGAACCAAAATATTATGAGAATGTCCTAATGGATTTTATGTCCATCTTCTATTTTGAGACCTAATTTTGAACTAGACATACAGGAAACAGGAACGACAGCTTAAAGCGTAAACCAAAATACACAAGTTGGAAGGTATTTGTCTCATTTCTGAGATATAGGACCACAAATAAGATCAGAGAGCAGAAGGAGCACCTTTCTTATGAAGATAGACTGATACTTTTGTGATTGTTAAGCCTGGAGAACACTTTGGGGAGACAATATCGAGACACTCCAATGTTCAAAGGTGGTTTGTAAGAAAAAGGAAGTCACAGCTTCTGGCTGGGCCTGTTGCGATTGGACAAGGGGTAATGTTTTAAACTAAAAAAGGGTAGGTTTAGAGTAGATCTAAGGTACTAGAATTTTACAATGAGTGTGGTGTAGCATTGAAACAGGTTCTCCAGAGAGGTGGTGGATGCTCCCTCCATGAAAATCTTCATGGTCAGGTTGGACAGGAGTCTGAGCAACCTGATCTAATTGAAAATGTTCTAATTGAAATGTATTGCAAAGGCATTGGACGAGATGACTTTAAAACCTCATTTCCACCTCAAACCATTAAATGATTCTATGATGATATGAAATATGAAGACTCCATCTACTGTATATTTCTTTTCCAAACAATATACTTTCTACCACCAGAAGCTCATCCTTAGGACTACTGCATGTACCAGGTGCATGATGGTCTATTTGTTACTCTCAGGGACACTTTTTTCATTTCTAAATAATATTGGTCCACCTTTCCCGAAATAGAAAATTGTTCCATAACTTCTCTTGCATACTAAAGCAAAGACAAATGCAATTTAGAAAGATGGTTGAAGTGAACCCAGCAAAGCAATGTAGCAGTTGTCGGTCATGCTAGTAGATCTGACTTTCAAAAGGCACAAAAGTTCAGAAGTGGCTTGTACCTGCTGAAACTAAAACTTCATTACTGGTTGCAGTAATGAATGCAGTAACTAACTGAAACAATCAACTGAATGAAATTATAAGGGTAGTTTTCCCAAAAATTTGAAATTCATTAAACTATCATAAGAGAAATTAAATCAAACCCTGATTACTAGGGAGTAGAGTTAGAAGGTAAAAAGTATTATGCTAATTAAAAGCCATGAAAAATGTTCAGAACTCAAATTGTTTACCTGTAACTGAAGACCATGTCCCTCATCTTTATTATGAGACTTGAGGCATATAGACACCATATGCTTCATCACAATGTAGGCAAGACAAAGCTAACCTGGGGTCCAAGCACAGTTTTTCCCTATTAGGGAAACAGATCATAGAATCACTAAGGCTGGAGAAGACCTTTAAGGACATGGAGTCCAACCACTGGCCTAACGCCACAAGTCCATTATTAAACCATGTCCCTAAGTGGCACATCTTTATGTCTTGTAAACATTTGTTTGGGTGGTGACTCAACCATTTTCTCTGGTTCCTGTTCAAATGCTTGACAACCTTGCTCTGTGAAGAACATTTTTCCTAATATCCCATTTAAACCTCCACTGGCACAGCTTGAAGCCAATTCTTCTTCTATTGTTTGTCACTTAGGAGAAGAGATTGATGCCCACGTTCCTATGCTCTCCTTTCAGGCAGTTGTAGAGTATGAGAAGATCCCCTTGAGTCTTCTCCAGGCAAAACACCCCCAGGCTCCCTCAGCTGCTCTTCATGAGACTTGTGCTCCAGATCCTTCACCATCTCCATTGCCCTTCTCTGGACACGCTCCAGCATCTCAATGTCTTGTTGTCAGGGGCCCAAAACTGGATTGAGGATTTGAGGTGAGGCCAAATCACCAGAGTTGAGTATAGAGGAAGGATCACTTCCCCAGCCCTACTGGCCACACTGCTTCTGACACAGTATAATGTAGTTTCCACAAATTAACATCCCAGGATAAGATGGCACAAACACTTAAAAAACCCAGAGAGTTTGATTTTTGACTCAATAATTTAACCTGTAATTTTCCATGAAAATTGCCAAATATAAAGTTGCAATGGCATATTATTATTACATGTGAACAGATATATTCTTCTGTATCTGTTTGAGTGGGCTAGGTCTAAAAGAATATTTTGTTTTAAATGACATTATGTTTATACCATAACCAAAGCATAGTACACACAATGCTAATCAATGTTTAATCAATGTCTAATATCCATTGTGCCATATACTGTGGTATCTAAAAGTTATTTTATTACCAGGAACTAGGCACAAAGTAACATTACTGCTGTGAAGTGAGAAAACATTTCCTATTATACCACTGGAAATGCTAGAATAACTAAGCAACACATTTTTCAAAGTGACTCTTGGATTAATGTTTATGGTTTTCACATGCCTGACTCTAAAATATGCCTGGAAAAATATTAGAAAAGTAGCAAATTCTAATAGGAGAGAAGCTTCAGGTTCTGAAAAACTTGTGGAGGAAGTTGTCATGATTTCTACTGGTCCGATCTGTTTTTCTGCATCAAAACTATAAGTCTGTGTTCTGATTCTCTGTTGACTTTAGTATATACAAACAAGTGGGTTTTTTTATGGATATATTTATCCATTTAAATGTTACATGCTTCCAGTTGATTCTTTCTTACATATTTAATTTATTGACATGTTTACTTGGCCTTACTAATTCCTACGTAAGCCAGATGAAAGTGGACCTTCGGTGTGCTATATACTATTCAAATTTATACTAGAAACAACCCAACTCATTGATAGCCTGAATACACCCAAGAGATATGAGGTGAGAAAGAAACACAGGGACACAAAGAAAAAACAACACATCACCAAGCCCTTTAGAAAGATATCTGCAAAGAATATTTGCTTTATATGTCCCCAATACAGAGATCTGATCACTTAACTATTTGGCTTTTCATTTCACAGAATCATAAAATCATTAAGGTTGGAAAAAACCTTAAAGATCATCATATCAACCTAGCACCACCACTGGTTCACCATTAAGACATGCCCTCAAGTACCACATCCACACTTTTTTTTTTTAACACTTTCAGTGTTCATTTCTTTTTCTAGACAGCTTATTTGAGGAAAGGTTATTGAAAAGAGACTGTTTTGCCTTCCAATATATTAAGAGATGGATGAATGAAAGTATGGAAAGCCACATTAGAATATAAGAGGTCTGCAAGCAAAACACTAAAAAGTCATGATATGACACAGAGTAATTTGTGTGATAATTGTATTTCATTCTTATGTAAACACGTACTAGTTTTGCCTTCACTGTTAAAAAAAGGAGTATTCAACACTACTTTTTATGTCGACTGTGACTTCTGTACCTCATGCCGGCCAAGCCCTGCAATGAAAAAAAGAGTATATTTCTTAGATTTTCATTTGATGTTTTGTTAGATTTTAGATTGTTTCATAAAGCTTTATATGCTACCTATTAAGAAAACCTGCTTCACCAAGGAGGATTATGATTCCCCCACTTTGCTAATGAGTAATTGAAATGGAGAAATTCTTCAGTCTTCCAGTAAGTCATTCACGAAGTCACTGGCAAAGAAAGGGATAAAAGCCAGATGTCTATGAAAGTCATCTTTGCCTTGCAGCTGATTCTACATCCATTCACTCCACACTATATACCTATTTCAGTACAAGAAGCAGCAGACGTCATTCTGTTTCACAAGACATCATTCAGACATTACAAAGTGTAATACACAACACTTTATATCATGGCAATTCACTGTGCAGCTTAGACATAGACATCAAGTGTGTTCAGTGAATGAGGCAGTGATCCCACAAAAATAATACACAGTTGCTGCACAATTAAGAACGTTACTGCAATGCATATACCACAGGTGACTGTATAAAATAACTGAAAGAACTTTAGCTTTGATATTTTCTGGCTTTTTGATGATTCATTTGAGTTATGTCTAAATATTACAATGAAGCAATATGTTAGACATCCCTGAGCAGGTAAGTTTACAATTACTTGGAGCAGTGTAACCTCTGAAGCATAGCCCTGCACCTGGGCAATTAGCTCAGGCGTAACTTCAGTCTGAAGCAGCTTTATTGCTTCCAGTTCCAGAGTTAGCTCATTTAGTGCCTGTTTAGGAATTGCTCTGACAGGTACATGCTTACATTTTGTTTTCCGTGGAAGGGAGGAAAGAAGAAAGTACTCCTTTGTGCCAAGCCTGATGTAGGTAGCCAGGTACTCTCACCTCCTTCTACAGACTTTGTAGGGAATCAGGACATCCTCAAAGCTGTCTCTCCTCAGAACTTCATATTCCACCGTTTCCTGTTAAAGCTAAAATTCCACTGAACCTTCCTGTATGTGCATATGCACATCTAGCAGAATCCTGAAACACCATGGATTCAATGGAAATTTCCCGTCAGTTTATACATGCTGTCAGAGCCAGCTATAATAAAGAAACCACAAGTTACTTGCTTTAATCTTCAGCAGAACACCAGGGTTTTGGCAGGAGACACTTTCATCAGAAAGTTTATAACTAACAGTTGGGGATGTTTTCCGCTAACAGGCATATGTCAAAGGTAAATACAGTTTAATTATAGCTTGTGTGTTTATTCTGTAATAATGAATTTGATTTTCACTAAACATATTTAGTAATCAGGGAAAAAATATATTCCTCCAATTTTCATCATCAGCTTACAATTAATTCAGTTAGCTCTCAACCTTCTTCCCTGGAAAATATTTTCCCAAGCTACTCACATCCATAACTTACTTTTTTGGAATAAAACACTGGGGTAAGCAGCTGACACAGAACGTACTTATTAAGTAATATACCCTAAAAATATTTTGCAAGGATAGGTTGTCTTTTCAAATACCAGATCTCTAACTTCCTCAGAAGTTTTGATGCTACTTCTCCATCCTTGGTTTCTACAGCTACAAAATGTTTCTTGCTTTACAACATTTAATTCTATTAAAAAGAATGTAGCCTGAAAGTGAGATGTGCCCTGAAAGTAGGAAATGAAAATTATTTTAAAAATTCACATAAAAACCTTGGAGCTCATATTGGAGATTCCTTCCTGACCATTTAGTTTCTTCCTTATGTTTCCAAAATAAATGTATTGCACCAGTGCACTGGTAGAATGACAAAAACAATGCTACATTCTGTGCCTTCTCAATTATCCTTTTGTCCTTTTATAAAGAGCAAGCCAAAGAAAATTGATCCATACAAAAATAAAGGAAACTTTCAATCAGCAAAATAATTTGCCAAAGACAACAGTGCAGTCAGATCAGTTACAGCTTTTCAGAGAACTGAAGATTTCAGTAATGTTATTTAAGTTTTAAAATTAATGAAAAAGCTTAATTCAACCTTTTTGTTGGGTGGGCCAAGTGAGTTATTTTAACAGATCTGAGTCATCTGCTTTGTGCCTTGAGCTTGCTGCCTCAATCAAAATGTATATTTTACTAGGCATTTTAAATTATAATAACTTGCATCAGTTTTATACAGAAAGGGACAATCTGGATCATTGAATCAAGTCCCTCTATCACAATCATATTTTATGACCTTTTATCCCATTAATCTACTGGTATTTAGATGATTCAGAATTTGTAAATATTGGAAATCATCTGACTTTTTCTAGACCATTCTTGTTCAGGGCCAGTTAACAATTTTGACACTAGTTATAACAGTTCCTCTGTCAGGCTGGTGTTTTAAACTTCTGATGTTTTTATGTCATGGTGTCCTACAGTCAGCCTTAATTCTTCTAGGCTAAACAATATCCGAGCTCTTTCAGCACCTCCTCTTTTCTTTCCCCTGATCATCCTAGTGGTCCTTCCTCTGTAGCTAATCCACCCAGAAATCTTTTCTGAACAGAAATTGATCCTCAGCAACTAGTTTTATAGATTTTTTATAGTTTAGGTCCTCCCTGTTGTAGTAGATACAACCGGTTTTTTGGGGGGGGGGGGCGGGTTGGAGTTTTTTGTGGTTTTTGGTTGGGTTTTTTGTTTGTTTTTGTTAAGAGACTACCTTCTCTGATTTGTTATTAATTGCTTCGATGATACTTGCAGTTCTAGGTGCTAACTTTTCTGCTGACTTCATGGTTCCCCAAATTTACATTGTTTCTTGACAAATGCAATGTAAGACTCACACCTACCTTGGAAGGTACTTCTGACCCAGGCAATGCAAAGACAGAAGCTGAGCAGAGGAAAATACACATCACTGCAGGTTGATATTTAAGGGAAGTGAAAGCTGCAGGATGATCTAGCCATTGAACAATACATACAATTTCTAAAAAACTCTGTAATTGTAAAAGTGCTGTCTGTTAACGTTCTGCTTACAGATTTGTGCAATCTTTTCTCCAGAGCAGGAGTACAACACCTGCAGGAACAGTAGCAGTAGTTTCTGGGAGGAGGGCCAGGCACAGAAACTTGGAAATAGGCTGAAAAAAGCCAAGCAGGAGGCAGACACTTCAGTATAGCAAAGATACTCTCTCATGTTTGTTTTTATAGGTTCAGGCATCTAACCTTTTTCAGCTGGATCACAGCTGGCCTCTCTAAAACAACTTTAAATCAATGTATCGGTTAACAGGTTCAATGTCTTAGGGGGGTAGAAGTGCTTGAAGGTTTGGAAGGCAAGATCCACACAGCAATCCCAAAGCAGTGCAATCAAAATTCTTGCAGCACCATACACTCTCACTGACACACCTTTCCCCCAATAACCTCTGCCTTTAAAACATTTATCCTTACATTTTCAAAGTCCAGCAAAGGATATTAGCCTCTCAACAGACTGCCATTAAAATGTTGCATGCCTCTTTGAAAGCCTAAATGATGGAGTTTTAGTGTCAATAACCAATTTTTATTTCAGTTAAGATGTAATTGCACTAATCTTTGGAACACAGATGCACTATTTCCTAATCTTTATTAATTGCTTATTATAAATTTACAATTTATATTGCCACATTGTATGAAATGCAGTCTGTAAAACCCTGCTGCTTTTAAATCCAGCTTGTGTCAATTTGTACTGTCAAATGCTTGAGTCTCAAAATGAATATATGCTTTATTTATAGGAAGAATCAATACTTTTCTAACTTGCAAATGTTGAGAATCACACTTTTTTGCACAGTTAGTATTTTGTTTATTTTTATACAGTTATTGGCTTTTGTTTCCTAAAATAGGATCTGCCCAAATCAAGGAAAAAGAAGAAAGAATTCTATTTGTTCCTTTTATTTAATAAAAATTTAAAGCTAAAAGCTGCTTAGCCACAAGGGAAGCAATGCAGCAGCCAGTGATAAAGCCAGTAGTCTCTATTTTTAAAGCTGTCTTTTATTTCTGTAATGCTGATGGCCAAACTCAAGCTTTAAGTAACACTTCCCCTTGTGACCAGGCTGCTTTCAACTTTTCCATTTTATTAAAAGAGCTAAATTGAGGGTATTCCATGAGACTAATTTGGAGTTCAGCTGTTGTTTTTGTTTTTAAATAAAAAATGAAAGTCAGAACTGGTCTAGTCATCAGGGAAACATGAAGTTAAGTTGGGAATAACCCATACCATGCTGGGACTATAGAGTGTTTGTATAATGTTTGTGATGTGGGGAGTGTTTGATTACTGAAACCTGTCAGAAAGTGAGAATATGCATGACAGTAAATACTGGCTTTTATCTCTTTGCTTATTTAATTATTATTGCACAACACTTATTTTAAAAAGTCATTAAAACTAGAGTCTCAAAGTGTTGCTGAGATGTGTTTGCTATCATCTGATTTGCCTTCTTCCTCCTCTTTGAAATACTGTAAATTATATTTTCACCCCAGCAATTTGGAACTAGCCATAAAAAATCTGTTCTCAAAGCTTCACAGTCACTTAGATAATTCTGTATAAGAAGTATTAGTTTAGGAGATAAAAAGAAGTCATAAGTAACAGTTTTTTCATCATCCTATAATTTCAAAATAGCTCCTTAAAACAGCAGACTTTGCAGTGGTTTTAGGCTTCGGCTCACATATTGATTCTGAGCCAGAAAACACAGAAATGGATTTCAGCCTCACCAAGGATGTGTTGGAAGTAACTGTGCAGAGCAGTTCTACAGAGCCCACTGAAGTTCAGGAAAACACACACTTAAGAAGTAAACAATAACTATGATTTCTTTTACTTTCAATCATTTACCTATATTGCCTGCTTACCTTGCTTGAAACATTTGTCGTCAAATGGACAGTGAAGCCAGTGAAAATTTTGGTATTAGCAATTGTTCCTAATAGATGCATTTTCCCCATATAACAATTCATTGGTATCTAAAACAGCATACTAAGAAGAAGCTGCAAGCACATTCTGTTAGACACAGGGGTGACACGAGTTAATTTCATTGCTGTCAGGAGATATCTTGATGGGTATATATTGTGCGTTATCATGAGTTACCACAGCTGCAAGGGATTATGTCTTCTACTAATAATGGCATAATAGAATACCATAACTTGTCACAAGATTTCAAGTCAGCTATGAAATTAACCTATTTCATCACTGAAAAAAAAAGTCTCTACTGATTTCCTCCCCCCCGCTTTTTTAATGGGACTTTGGTGCTCTTTTAAATAGGAAAGTTTCAAGGAACTGTGGAATGGCTTCATTTATTGAATAAACCTTGCATATAGTTTCTAAAATTCACTCATTGTATTCTGTGTACACAGATAATGTGAACCACAGCACAATTTTATAGAAAATGAACAATTAATATCTTAAAACAATGGCAATTAAAGAAGTAAAATTTACCCTCTGGCCTAGGTTACATTCCCCACATAGCAAAAGGAAATGTCAGCGTTTCCTGCATCATCCTTTGGAGGCCATCTTCACAACACTGAAGAATGGCTTTATTAAGAAGTTCTAAAACAGCATGCCAGACCCTAATTTATAGTTCTTAATTCCCTTTGAGAAAGAAACTTAAGATAAAAATTCATCAACAAAGTAGCTCCTTCTTAGGAGTCAAGATGGTTTTCACTCCTAGATGAATTTTGTACCTATTTAGAGAACCTAATCAGCTCAGCAAAAAACCAGAGGTGTGCTACAGTACACACCAGGGAGGCTCTAGAACGTACCTGAGGGAAGGAAAGAGCACAGCTACTTCCTCCAGTGGCAGTAAGCCATTAGGCTGTGTCATCCCAGCCTGTCTAATCAGTGGCTGTTTAAAACAGAAGTGATTTTTGAAGTTGGATGGGTCCAAATTGCTACAGGCCACCAGGTGAGAAACTGAAAGAGCTCTGTATGTAGCCACAGCTAAAAGGTGCAACACTGAAATTCCAGCATTGAAGAGGCACACCAGGTATTACCACAGTGAAGTCCCCCACTCAAAACAATATTTAAAAACCACTTCAGAAAAGAATAACTGCTGCTGGCCATTTAAAAGTACCCAGATATTTAAACAGTTGGTCTTACTGTGAAAAGCAAGTTAAAAATTTTGACATTAACAGAGAAATAGCTTATTCACCTCCTCCTAAGGTTTTTCAAGTAACTTGGCAGCAACAGCTCTGTTTTATCTGATTTGAACTATAGTTCCACTTTCACCATGGCCATGACTGTACAGTTCAGATCAGATCCAAAAGCAGTGTTTACAACATACTGCTGAATAGCTCTAACAATGCAGCATGTATATCAAATAGAAGGAACAGAGTATCTTGCATAAGACCACATTGAGGCAAAAGAGCAATCAGCAGCTACTACCCTCTGGTTGTTTCCTGGGGGAAAAGAATAGCTCGCTCAAGTACCTCTCAATAATTCTTGCCAGGGTTTCCAGCAAGGTCAACAAAGCTTCATGGTCAATGGCTACTGAGAGTGAAAGGATTAGCAAAAGCATTTAATTTTTGTCCATTGATGACAGCAGATCACTGAGCAATAAGATTTCCTTTCTTACTCTCAGGGTCACAAAGATGAGCTGTTCCTGCTGAAGCTGCAGGAATTAAACTTATAAAATATGCTTTGCAAAATTTAGGGAAGAATTTAGATTTGATTTTAATTGTTTAGCAAACCCCAAGAGCTACAGTTCATAAATTAAAAGGTTTTGTGAGCACAAACATTAATTGAGTTATATGTGCTTTCTGAAATGTACTGTCAGTTGGTTCTTGTAAAGATTAATGTTCTTGTGATTTCTTTGTATGCATGTCTGAATTCTCTGCTTGTCCCTGTGGGATCAGTTTAGTGGCATTTAGGTCTTCTGATGGAGCAGATGACTTTTTGCAGCTGACAGTGTTGTAACAGGGATCAGAAAAAAGCTTATTGCTCTGACCCCCCAGTCTGAAAGAGGAAGTAAAAATGCAGATATTGGTAGAAACTGCTATTTAGTGTTTTCATTCTGTTGATAAAAACAGGCTTATTTTCTTTGATGAGAGAGGTCTGAGCCTTGCCAGAATCTTCCTGATGCCTGTCGAAGGCACAGATTTCCCCAACGGGTTTTGTTTTCTTTCTTTATTTAGCAGACAGACCAGTATTTCTGGGGAGAGAGACAGGCAGAGGTAGGGAAATGCTGCTTATGGTGGAGGTGGTGGTGAACACATGTGATTTTTTTTTCCCATCTTCCCATTTATAACCCAGGGCTTGCTCCAAAGTCATCACAGGAAGTCTCACCCACCCCTTTCCTTTGGTAGTGAAAGGAATCTCTACTTTAGTAACACTCTTCCTTCCTCTGCCTCTTCACAGGCAGTCACAAACACAGTTTTCCAAATTTTCGTGATGTTTCTATATTAATAATCTGGGAATTATAAATGCTTTATAGGTTTCTCTGGCCAGGTCTGTGGAGGGAGCATCAAGAGTAACTTTGTTTAGAAAACTCTCAGGAGACAGGCTGAACGCTGCTCTTTTTAAGACTTGAGGGAAGTCTGAGCTATCAAGAAAACTTCCTTGGTTTTTTCTTTAGGAAAATAAATAGTGTCTAATAGTATCTTTTCACTTAAACATCCTCTATGCTCCTTATTCTTCCTATTCAAAAGCTTCCCACAGAGAATTAGTTTAAAAAAAAAGCCAGTTAAAATTTATGGTTTAAATTTTGAATTAATATGCATTAAAAATTTCGTGCTTGCTTAAAGGCTGCAAGTTACTACCACAAGATACAAGTTACAAGGTACTATCATATCTATTGTTTGGTCTTTGAATTTATTTTTTTTTTTAATGAGAATCTTGTAATAATTTTTTTGTTTCCATTGTGTCAATGGGGGATATAATTAAGAACATTTTAAGGCCTTCTCCTGAGTAACTTAATTGAACTGAACACCTTCAGCTGGGTTCCCAAAAGAGAAGGACTTCAGCTAGGTCTGTACGGGAATTTGGGTGGAGAATTGTGTTTGGCAGGGCCTTCAAGTGCTCAGTGAGACTGTGCTGGAAGCAGAATTCACTGGGCTCTGCCTTCTGTAGTCAAACTTCAAGATAACCTTCTTCCCTAAACACATGTTACAACAAGAGGGAGTGAGATCAACCTCAGATAATCCAAGGAGAAGAGAAGAAATGGGCCCTCCTGTGAGAAGCAAGAAGACTAATTGTGCAGTACATAAGCTAAAAGCTGCCTAATAGCAAAATTTAATAGAAAAAGTACAGAGGCCTCTTTTGCCCATCAATATGTGTTTAATCATAAAACAAAATATACAGGCAAGTTAGCTGCCAGTACAAAGCATTATCTAGAAATATAGGTCATGTGCATCCGCGTTTCTACTCAATGGTCTTACACCATGTACAGAAGGCCCTTAGATTCATGCTGCTTGCCAAGTCTTTGAGCAGCTTACTTTCTGCTGAAACCAATCAATTTTATGAAAACAAAATGCAAGTCATCCAAACTGACAAAAGGCCTAATGGCAGACCATTGCCTTTTTCACTGGTAATAACAATATTCCCCAAATATTAGAGTTAAATTGGAATACACACATGTCCAAATATGTAATTTCTCAGAGTTTAACATGGTTAATACCTATGGTTAAGCACTTAGGTCCCAGTCAGTAACTGAGACCACACTTCTGAACAGCATTTTAAAAGGCAGATTTTAATTATTAATGCAGGATAGATATAATGTATTGTTACCATTGGCGCTCTTAGAAGCCATTTCATTAAATTTCAGGTATCAACAACAAAATGAGTAACAACAACCTAATTAAATATAGTACAACACAAACTCTCAGTGGGTCTAAGTCTTGTACGGCACAAAATGCTGAACAACAGAGCAGGCAAAGGAGTCCCTGAACACAATCTTAAGATTGTAAGAATGCAATCATAAGATTGTATTGTAAATACCTGTCAACTCAGAACCATCAAGAAACTAAATATTGTTTTCTAAAATGGATTGAACAAGCCATATAATAATTTTCTTTCTCCCCTAAGGTTTAATGTACTTTAATTGATATAATTTTGCTTATGAATGTCCAAACAGAACTTGAATATAGTTGCACAATTTTATTTAAAATATATATCTTTCACTGAATTCGGATAGAATGATCTGAATATCCCTCTTTCTCCCCATAAGAAGCTTTAAATAAGCAATGTCTTAAAACTAACTGTATTTTGAGAAGGATAGGAAACAGCTTCCTGCAGCTCCTTTCCTCTTCTTTTATCTGGTGCTGATGGGCTATTTGATGGGCTATTCCCTTTCCCAGACTAGGACTATTGCAGAGGGGTGCCTCTTGACACCCCAAGCTTTGCTCAAGCACAAACAGAATCACCTGATTTCTCCTGGTGTCAGATGAAGCCCATTGGAGCAGCCTTTTTTTTTTTCCCCCCGTTTTGTGTACCTGAAATATTGCAAAATTCTTAAGAGATGAGATAAAGTTTGTGCCTGTTCTTTTGTTTGAATTACTTCACCACTTCCCAAGATTCAGCTTGTGCTGGTCATAAGAACCTTTCCCCTCATGCATTTGTGAAACAAAACACAAAACAAAACAATAGCATTATCTAGATCACAATATGTGTATTTCACATATTTCATGTTCACCTCAAAGTGCCTGAGAAAACAAAATAAAAGAGCAATCTGCTTTCACATGCAGAAGTAATAGTGATATTATAAGATGACAGAGGAGGGATTTTTTGTACACTATGTGAAAAGGGACAGAACTTGCAAGTTAAAAACCAAAAACCTGATCATTTTCAGGTTTTTCTCAGATGCTATAATGTGATTGGCATTCAAAGCAATGCATTCTCATTGATCCTCTGCCTGGTGAAGAAAGGCAAGTGTACACATTTCTGGTCAGACAGCTTTGTAGATTTGTAGATTAGACTCCCTTCATTATTTATTTATTTATTTATTTATTTATTTTACTTCCAGGAGTTTATTTTTTTTCCAGCAGCATGCTTTTCTGAGAAACCCTGATTCTAGATCAGGCTGAATGCGTTTACAGTGAAAGCTGTGTGAGAATTCTCCCTGGGCTTCTGGGAATGCCAGATTGATTTGTGTTACTAGTGTTTAGTAGAGCAGTAGGTTACTACAAAAAGTGATTTTGAGATACGATCTCCAGTCAAAATCCATAGCTGTAGGGAGTGATACTTTGAACTAGATATTTTTCCTGTATTTTGGGACCATTGGAATGCCATCAATAGTCAAAAAGCAGAGTCCTAAAGAAATTCTAAGATGTTTACATCTTTAGGTAGATGTGGAAACAATGCAGGCAAGATATTAAATTAAACGTTAGAGCATTTTAATTTTTTTAGATATTATTTACTGAAACCTGGGGTAAGAGAATGCAGTGAACTGAAAATACCAAGCAAGGGACAAAAATCCATTTGACAAATCAGGTCACTAAGGAACTCTCTGAGGCTTTAGATGTTGAAAAGACTTAATTTTTTAAGACAAGCTTTTTTTCCATCATGCTGCAACATAACCTTTTCTTTCTTTCTCCTCTGTCCCACTCAAGCTGCTATACTTTAGGATCAGTTCACTCTGTTGAAAACCCATTGTAAAAATGTCAGGGTTCATATAGCTCATTGCTATAGATGACCTTGTAGTACTCTTTGCTCTTACATCACTTCTTTTAATTTCACCTTCCATTAATCATCCCTATTTCTCTCTAGTTACAATGCATCTATTATACTGTTGTTGGATTTTTTTTTTCTTTCCTCTGGAGCTTCCTGGTCTGCTGTTTTACTTGGGCTTTCTAATATTTTCCTTTACTTTTTTCCTTTTTCTGTTCTTATATAATTTATTTTTTTTTATCTCAGACACAATTACGTTTTCTTGTAGAAAATACCCGTAACATTGTCTTATAGACAATGCCTGATTAAAATTTGTGCCAAACTTATTTATGTTCAACCTACAACACAGAGTAGTTCTCGGCAATGTTATTGCTATATAAATTGTACTTCATCCTGACTTACTTATTTTCATGTGGATTCCCCGATGTGAAGCAGAATCCGTTGTTGTCATCACCACACTTCCTGCTCAGCCTTCTATTTGTAATCCATTTTTATTTTTCCCGTCCTATTACATCTACATTCTCAAAGTAAATTTGTATTCTTGAGGAAACTCTTTTGGACCTTTCTTTTCTTGTTAACCTAAAACACCCTTCCAAATAATATTCTTTTAAACATCTTTCTTCTTTCTGTTATTCTTTCACTGACATAAGTTTTTACTAGGTAGTTAAAAATTTATATCTACAATTTTGTTACACTTTAAAGCTGTATTTTTTCTTCCTCCAATTCTAACTATTCCTTGTATCTTTAAATGCCATAGTCTGACATTTTCCTTGCCTTTTTAGTAGTTATTGTATCTCTGCTTTTAGCTAAACACAGTTTAATTTTTGCTTATAACTCTCTGGTAAAAGTTCACTGTGCTTGTTCTCAAAATCTGAAATAAAATTATATATTTTTATTAATTTCCTAAGTATATAATTAATATTTCTTCTGTATTATTAAATTGAATTCACAGATATCTACCAGTGGACAAATACCAGTCAAAAAATCAAAGGAAGGAGTAAAATGTATGACATTATACATTTCTTTTTAAATTGTTGCAATTCAGAAACTATCTTATCAGATTAACATCCTATTTTTAGAAAAGATATTAATCAACTCCAAATTTACCTTAATATTAGGACACAAAATCAGAAGAAACTGTAAGTGCAAGTGGAAATATGTGCTGCCATTCCATTACATAATAATCTTTAATTCAGATGATTTTGGTTTTATACTTATGATTTTCATCCCCCTTGAGTAACTTATAACTATTTCTCCCTGCTAACCTCCTAAATATCAGCGTAAGATTTTGATCATAGTGACATAAAAACCCAGTGTACTATGTAATTTATTTTCCAATCTGAAATGGAGAAAGCCTTTTCAATGTTGATACTCTGACCTATAATCTGTCACCTAGAAAGTACCTTGCAAACATTTTCTCCCTTAACATAGTCAGTCTTTTTAAATCAATTTGTTTTTTTTGTTTAGTGAATAATAAATGGAACTTTTCTGATTACAGGAAAGATTGCAGCACACATCTAATGCGATGCTTAACCCAAGTGTGTTTTCTTTCCTTTTTGCAACTGTTAATTATCCTTGTCCTATTACAAGGCTAGCTACTCCCTGGTCTGCCTACACAATTCAATTAATATCACCTTATATAAAAACACAAGTGGTTTCACTCTACCTTATGTTTGATGTTTCTCCTTCTTCTTATTCTCCTGCCACATAACAGTCATTATTAATGATCACTTCCCCAGTGCCACATTTCCTGGAGATTTTAAAGTGGTTACTTTCTCAGCACCCTCCCTTAAGAAGCTTTTATGTGGTTCAAATTCCATTGCTAGCTATCATGTTATGTCTAACCTTCTATTTCTTACTAAAGTTCTTGAAAAGATATTCTGTTTTTAACTTCCCAAACACCTTGTTAATAATCTTGTTGATTGTTTCCAAGTAAGGTAGATTTTCACTTCCAGCATAGAACAAAACTGTTCTCTTCCACTTACAAGAGTTGAAGATCTCTTGAAATCTTACCTAGTGATCATAGTTCTTTTCCCTCCTCATTATTTTAGATGACAGTATGGCATTTGGCAATAAGGACTTAATATTTTATTACAGTTTTACAGATCATGAGATATTTCCAATTTTTAACAACTTCATTTTAATGCTAGCGCTTTTCTCCTATAGTTGTTATTTGTCTCTTTATTTTTTTTTTCTGCTGTCATTTTATTTTATTCACTTTTATAACATATTTGATCTATTCATTTTTTAAATTATTTTTTATTTTTTAAATTTTATTTTATTTTTTTCTTCATTTGCAAGTCCTGCAATTACTGGAATGATATTATAATGGTAATAACATCACACTTTGACATTTGAATTTTTAATTAAATTACTGATCAACTCTTAACTGCAGTGTTTTTACCAAGTGCTACTAGAGATGCTAAAGAAGTTCAGCCATTGATCTCAGAACTTAATTTTGTATAAGCTACTTTCATTTTCATATACTTCAGGAACAGCTTGTGCTCCTCAAAGAAAACCCTGCAAATTAACATACTGTACTTGCATGTCAGCTCACTTGCACAGCTAATTAAATATTTCTCATGTGCATTACAGATGATGACTACTTCAGTTTATGTTTCAGAGATGTTTTCCAACATTCTGTGATTTATTTATAGGTATATCTATGGCACTAATCATTGGAGTATTTGAGCACATAGAAATGATTAAAGATACATCAAAATTACTTCTGGAAGGTACCACTTTTCTTTTTCTGCTTTGAAGCTGTTTCTTTACCATTATCTTCTGGAGAATGATTCCTCCTGTGTTCAGCGTCATTACTACATACTTATTGGGGAATGCCAGTTAATGTAGATATGCCTTGTAGTGAGTTTGAAAGCCATGTGAAAGAGGCTCCACTTGTTTGGGATCAGCTTTGTAAGAATTTGTTTCTTATTATTGGCCTATTGCTGAGAATGCCCTCCTTTCCATTGTCACAAGATGAAAACCAGGGATCTATCAGCCAAGTATCCCAAATGAGTGTAGCAATCACACTGGGAAATTGTGAAAGACAGTGCTTGAGATGAGTGGGCTTCAGCCTTTCATATGTTTGATGAGGGAAGGGAAGGGAAGGGGGAGGAAGAAACAGGATGAGGTTTTCAAGATATGCACTTTTAGTATGAAGAACTCTCTAGCTTTCTCTTTATCCTCACTCACAAAGACTCCAGTTCCATTTTGAGGCAAAATTATTCTCTATTAATATTTAAAGAATCAAAATTTTGGTCACAGTACTTAGGTAAAAAGTAAAACCTATTTAAGGAAATTAAAGACAATGTTAAAAATTAGTTCCTCAAATAGGTCCTATGATGATAATTGTCTATTTCTGAGCACATTGTCTTGAGGCAAAACAGAACTAGAACACAAGTATTTTTTCCCTCTCTGAAAAAGACTACGTAAATTGTAAATTAATATATATATATAGTAATTATATCTATTTTAAAGTCCTCATATTTATTTTCCCCTTCTGGAAAACCCTACACTAAAATTCTATCTCAATTATGGTCTCTCTGAAGTTTCCATTTCCCAAAAAGGAAAAGGCAAAAATTTTTTGATCAGGAGTTGAATTTTACTTGTATAATGTGTTGCAACTGATTTGCAGAAGAAGGGAAAATACCCCAAACCTGATAAAGTTCAAATTTGGTTTCTTGTAAATTTATTTTGACTTATAAGACTACAGATTTTACACATGGGCTGCAAAAGGTGTTCAGGCATATCCATGACTTTATTCTAAAGTCTATAGGACCACAAAACCTTTTCAAAATTTTTCAGGATCCTATTTTGGCGTGGTAGAGAAGCAGTGACAAGAAAAAGAAGTGATAAAGTTTATCAGATATTGCAGGTAGATTTGCAACTATTTCCTCCCACCATTTTCCTATGCCACAGCTCGCTGGACATAAATGCAAGTTTCCATAGTTTTAATGAACAGGTAACATGAAAATGTGGAAAGAGATGAGCAGACCCTTTCAAGAGGCAATTACTGTTGAGACCTCAAAAACCGTAAATTTCAGTGACAAGTCATAGGAATAACATAAACCATCAAAATTCAGAGGACCTCTAGACAAGAGGCAAAATA
This sequence comes from Cyanistes caeruleus, assembly GCF_971803275.1. NCBI lineage: Eukaryota > Metazoa > Chordata > Aves > Passeriformes > Paridae > Cyanistes > Cyanistes caeruleus. Next base: position 31,098,064 of record NC_141701.1, read on the forward strand.
TGAACTCTTGTGAAGTTTATCTTTGAAAAGGAAAGCCAAACACAGGTTTTATTCAAACATTTAAAATGTGGAATCACTTGGAGTGGATTGTTTCATTTTTAAAAGGAGAAAACCCTCTTGAGATTTTGGTCTTTGTTTGGTTTTTTCTTTTTTTTCCCCCTTTTACAAGAAGCTTTAACAACATGAAGTTGTTTATACTTCTTATTCACAGCAGCAGAGTATGGAAAAAGCTGGAATGTACCTGATTACTGTAGAAAATGATTTAAAGTAGTATAATATTTAGTATCTAATAGGAGTTCTACCAGGAGTAGGACCGGTAATTAAGGAGGTCACCTGGAAAGAATCTGGGTAAACAAGTTTAGCAGAAAACTCTAGTACCCGAAAAAAGCTCTTTCTGGAATCTAATATTTCAGGGGCAAGTGTTAACTTGGACAAGGTAAGCACAATTTAAGGGAAGGAGATGAGAAAAATGGCTTAAAGTAGCAAATACAAATAATTACACTCCATCCAGTATTGGGAGAAAAGGCAAGAAGCCAGAGAGTTTTGTGTTATATTAAACACACTAGGATACATGTCCACATGGCATGAGGGAGAGTAAAAGTTACAGGAAAAAAAGGAGTGCAAAATGGCTTGTCTAAAAATTTGAGAATTCTGTAAAATATTTGGACTGAGGGCAGGAGGCATTTTTGTTTGCACTAGAATACTGGTGTACTAAGACTTGGAGGCTTTACGCATTTTTTAAAATAATATAGGAAGTAGAACATATGGTGACTCACTCAGGGTAAATTCAGAAAGAATCAAATCAAACCCAAGGGAGTAAAATTTCTCTTTAAAAAAAAGGCACAGATATACACAAACACAGACACACACAGAGCAATGTCAAGAAAAAAGACCTCACTAATATTTTACAATGTTTTTTGGCAGTAAACTGTTTAGGTCTGATACACATATTTTAAAATTTATTGTGGCGTAAGAGTACAAAAAATAAAGATTTCTGCTAAATTGTCACACTGAGAAAGTGCTAGATACCAAATATTATCTGTATGAGTACCCTTTGTTAGAAAAATATGAGGCTTTTGTATTGCATTTGCTCTAGCAGATACTACCTGCACTTCGGTATGCTCAATTATCTGGTCTTAACAGCAGCATACTTTATTTTAATATCAACCTTTTACTACACTCAGCAAATATTGTATATTTTGTTTAAATTGACATGTCATATGTTATTATAAAATATGAAAAGGAATGATTGGGTTTTTTAGAGTTAGGCAGAATCATTTTACTGTGGTTTGGCTCAAATGAATAGCATATTTTCTTTCAGACAAGCCTCAAAAAAGCCTATGAGAAAATAGAGCAACCAATAAAACAAACATTAAAACTTGAAATATGAACTAATGATTAATTGTTTACATTTTTATTAAATTACTTACAGATCTGACTGCATCTTAACCTCCTCTTGGACTGGAAAATATAAATAATCTTTTTATGAGATGGTTGATAACTGAGATAATACAGGTATCCATTTTCATGGATATACAAATCTCCCTTGCACTCTGTATACCACTATATGTGTGCTAGCCAAGACTGGTTGTCAAGATTTGTGTTTAAAACAATAACAACTAAAAAAAAAAGTGGCATTCCTTAACAGTCCTCATTGACTGTGTTTTATTATACTATTATCTTAATGCTGAACTCAGGAGTAAATAGGAATCAGTCATCACAATTTCCTCATGAAATGAAGATAGAGAGATAAAAGCTGAAAAGTCTACTATATTATTGAGTGTAGTTACTGATTATACCATGGAATCAACAATCAAAATACAGTGTAAAAACAGGCAGAGATTTTAAGACAAGCATAATGTCCAGTTGTCTGAATGTGGTTCTAAAACTTCATTCCATTATCTTCTTTTGTTCAAACACTGGGAAAATATAGACATCACTTGTGAAAATAGTACCTGAAGAAATATTACTGAATTATTAATTGATGTGACATTTACTCTAGTCTAATGTCAAGGAAGTTCTTTCTTGGTGACTTGTTTCACAGTGGCAAAGCTGTATATATTTGTTATCACTAGAAGATGACTTGAAATTCTTTTACTTCCAACATTTATGTGCTAGAAAGATTGGTAGTTCACAATATCTTCCTGAAGATGAGACATCCTACATGATCCAGCTACTTCCTCTTCTAGATATTTTAAAAAGCAGAGAGAATAAAAAGTGCTGCAGCAGGGAACAGGCACAAGGACACAATGGTGATTGTTATGGAAAACACAAATCCATGATTTCTATATGAGATAATATTCCCAGAGGACTGGGAAGTAATAAGCAAAAAAATTGAGAAGCCCTAAAAATAAGTGAAAATGTATAATTGTCTCTGAAAAAAAAATGAAAGAGGAGGTAAAGGAAAAGAAATTTTGAACAGGAAGTTGACAAAAATAGCAAAATAAACCTTTCATGTATGCCTTATTTGCTGTTTTTGTATGCACACTGTTTCTCCAAATTTTCAGCTATAATTGTTTACTAGTTTTGAGCAGTGGACCAGCATGGCTTATGTTCTAGTACCCATCCATTGAAATTTCTGTATTCACTAACGTATTAATAGGATATCCTTCCAGACTGGACTGATCATTCAGATAAAAGTGATATTTTTCTAGAGACAGACACATATTTTCCATTAGTATACATTTAATTTTATTTCTGTAATAAAAATGATCATGTCCTCAAAAACACCCTAGGCTTGTTGAGCTTGTCTCTTACTCACAACTTTAATTCTAATAGATCTCCTTTATCCCATAAGAATTTGTTGTTGATAGGGATTTTGTTTGTAAAGAACTTCAGATAAGTGTGTGTTGAAAGATGTTCCCATACAGAGTGTTCTGTTTAGGAAGCATTTTCATTTTAAGGATTATCACACCACTGGGAATTCTGAGCTTTGTACACTTATAATCAAATCAACCCTGCTTCCTCTGAAAGTTTTCATCTCTCAGAAATATCCCTTTTGAGATTCATATTAGTGATTTTATCCACAGAGATTTTTTACAGTTAAATTAAATCTTCATGAAAGTGTTTTTTCCTCACTGGAAACTTGAAGGAACAGAAGACCTAATGCTCTTATGATGTCCATTTCTGCCCATTTGAGTAGAAAATGCATGAAAACTGTTTGATTTCCCTACAAGCTTTCCATACAAGTGTGGTACTCTGGAAATAGTTAAGAAGCATATTGCCTTATTTTCATTTACTACTTCAAGTCTAGTCTATTTACTGCCACTACTGGCCCAGAATTTCAGCCCAGGTCTCAGTTAGTGAAAGTATTGCATGCAAGAGTACCTTAAGTAGGAGATATTTCCAATTAAAAACCACCTCTCAAATCTTGCCCCATCCCTACCCACATAAAGATATTTGGAAAAAACAGCTATTTCAAATACACATGTGGTTTATGTTATTTTTATGCTATAATATTTTAAAGATACCTGTACCATTAATTCTTGCATGCTACCTGAGAAATAATTTAGGCTGATGGATGCCAATCAATAAGGGGAGGAACAGGGCAAGAAGAAAGGCAGGAAGAAAGGCAAGTGGGAAGGCAGGGAGGGAGGGAGGCAGGGAGGGAGGGAGGCAGGGAGGGAGGGAGGCAGGGAGGGAGGGAAAGAAGGTGTTGTGGTTTTAAAGCTACCCCATGACAGAAGGACATATAGATCCTACATAGATCCTACAGATCCTTCAGTAGTTGGGAGACTGCAATGCTAACACCAACATTGGACTTTTTGGTAAAAAGTTTCCTTATCCACCCAAAATTTCATCTAAAAAATATCCATCTAAAAATTGGAGTGCAGTCTTTAGACAAGAAGTTGTCATTTTAAACCAGTTTAATTTCTTATATTATCTGATTCAAAATATCAAGCATTTTGTTATCAAAAATGTCTCATTAAGACATACTAAAACCATTGCTACTGATTTGAAATCAGGCTTTCTCCTACATCTGACACCATCACAAGTCATGTTGCATTATTTAAGTTGCTAATTGTGTCTATGCACATCAAGCTCCATTGTAATTAATTTCCTATCATGATCACAAACTGATTTTACTATTCCTTTATAATTCAACTTGCTGTCCATTCAACTAAGTTTTTTGCAAAGCATCTTTCTTTTCTACAACACAGTCCTAACATTCCATAATATCAACAAATACTACATTGTGTTTCACAAATTCCAATTTCTCTCAAGTATAAAATTAGCTATGTTGCTCCTTAATTTCCCAATACCAAAGAGTGCTGAGAACCTTCAGTTGCCATAAGATGTAAAAGGAACAGAGAAAACTCAGCCTGTTGGAAAAATGATCCCTCTAAATGTATTTGAACTTATATTGGACATGGATTTTCCTATTGTGCCACCAATGAATCAGTGAAAACAAAAAAAAAAAAGTAAAACAAAACAAAAAAGAGACAAAAACAAAATTAAAAAGCCCCAAACCCCCAATAAAACAAACAAAACCAAACAAAACTGAAAAAAAACAGATAAAAAAAATCCCAAACAACAAGAACAATGAAAAGGCATAATTCTTCTTCATGTTATTTTCTCACGTTATGAACCTTGATATATTTCATTTCACACCTTAATCAGAATAACAAGCACTGGAAAAACTTGCACTGTCCACTTCCCTAATTGAATTTTTTTTAAAATTCTCTAGAGATGCTTTCTATAGATGAAATCCTGCTTAGACTTCTCCAGCAGTGCTGATTAGTTTGACTAGTTTGTTGCAGTAGAGCTACTCTGACTTTCAAAGTCTCTCCACAGAGAATTGAGTAGACCCTACCATGACTCTCTTCTCAGATACCTCACATGGAACTAAGAACCAGAATAAGACCAAACACCATAAAAATATCAGTTTTTATTTTGCCCACCATATCCCAGCCTGATTTACTGCATAATACAGACAGATTGTCTGTCCAAATAAAACCTAAGAAACCCAGAGCCTGTTTAATAATATCTCTTTTTAACCTTACCATTGGCTTGTCACCAGACATAAGCCAAATCCAACACTGAATATAAAATTATTGGTATAATGCCCTTCTCTATGGTGTTCTTCCCCAGAAAACTAAAATGCTGTATGCATGGGGTCTTGTCTTCACTGCAGGTAGGAAATATACTGCTATCCTCATTTTGTAACATCAAATGCCTAAAAGGAGCATCAAAATAAACCACTAAGTTTGGGCGCTGTACCTGACAGGTTGAGTTTTTAGCAATAATAGCATTTGTCTAAAATATGTTCTCACAACGCAATTCCTCCCAAAATTACTTGCAGCTAAAAGCTCTCTTAGTTCTGAAGACAGAAGCAAAAGTTTCTCAGATTGGATAAACCCAATTGACAGCCAGCTGTAAAAGGTTTTGCTTTAAGGAAGTACTCAGAAAAACTTAATTATTTTGTAGTGAATCAAATCCTACAGAGAGGCCTTAACACTGAGACCACTTTTTCTTTTCCTAGATTGTCCATTTTTTGTTCTTATTTCTTGCAGTGAAGAAGGCAGATTTTTTGCCTCTATACAGGGCAAGATAAATTCATATGGTTTTTACACTATTGTATCATGAGGTTTTTTGGCTATATCTGTTTTCAAGATCTGCCTGGAATGAAAATCAAAACTATAGTAAAACCAGAAGTCCTCAATTTCTAACAGGTAACCTATTTCAACATGATGTTTCTGTGATATTGGAACACTTGATTTATAACACCCTTACTAATATTTCATTTTCCCAAAACATGGGGGAGAAAATAGCATTTATCCTTTAGAGGCATTATCAGCCTCAACATAATATAAAAAGAAATTTTTAGACAAATAGAGTGATGAGTAACCAGATTTGGCCATGTGTTTCTATTGATTAAATAAACTGTGTTCTAGGATCATGAAGAAAGCTTTAGACTCATTAAAAATTATCAAACACCATAGCAGTGGTTCCCTACCAACCATATGAAGTTCAACAAAGGAAAGTGCTGAATTCTCCACCAACCCTGGGCAACCCTGGATGTACAGACAGACTGGGGAATGAGAGACTGGAAAGCTGTGCCATGGAAAGGCACCTCAGGGTCCTGGTCAGCAGAAAGTTGGACATGAGGCAGCAGTGCCCTGGCAGCCAGGAGGGCCAGCCCTGTCCTGGGGGACATCAGGCACAGCACAGGGGATTGTCCTGCTCTGCTTTGCACTGAGGAGGCCTCACCTTGACTGCTGGGGACAGTTCTGGGTGCCACAGTATAAAAAAAATATTTTGCTATTAGAGAGTGTCCAAAGAAGTGCTAGGAAGATGGTGAAGGGCCTTGAGGGGTAGCTGTATATGGAGTGGATGAGGTCAATTTGTCTGTCCAGCCTGGAGAAGGAGGAGGCTGAGGGGAGACCCCATTGCAACCTGCTACTTCCTCCTGAGGGGAAGAGGAGCAGTGACAGGACCCAAGGGAATGGCTTGAAGCTGTATCAAGGGAGGTTTATGCTGGATATTCAAAGAAGGTTTTTCTCCCAGAGGGTGTTTGGGCACTGGAACAGCTCCCCAGGGAAGGGGTCACAGCCCCAGCCTGACAGAGTTCAAGAAGTGTTTGGACAGTGCTCTCAGGCACATGGTGTGACTCTTGGGGATGGTCCTGTGCAGGGCCAGGAATTGGATTTGATGACTCTTGTGGGTCCCTTCCAACTCAGGATATTCTGGGATTCTGTGATTCTGCAAAACACGAAAAGACAACAGCAGGAACAAAAACTTTATATAAAGAAAAAAGTTGCATGCATGCATAAAAATTATATCCTGACCTTTTCAATGATCAGTTTATGTCCAGAAGCATAAGAGCTGATAAAACTTATTTGTTGCAATATAACTAGAGATGTTGTTATTGGCCATAAATTAATCTGCCCTTTTGAAAAATTGAGCTATAATGTCTATATTCTATAATGTACAAGCTTTGTAAGTTTTAAAAAAGCAAAATGGCATACAACTGATGAGCTGTGCAATCATATTTTTCATAATGTTGTATTTCCAACATGACTTATTTATAATTGCTTTTTTTTTTATTTGTATAGAATAACAGAATATAACGCTTGCTAAAGTGTAAGGACTTACATAAACTCATTTATGCAGTACTTGCTTCTCCAATAAGTATATTACTAATGCTGTATTAATTCCAGTATGCTGCTAAAATTATATCATGATAGTAATTTGGAAATTTCAAATAACACTCATAATGTTTCAAAGATATTTTCAATGCTACCTGTCATTCATTTTAGCCTAGTAATAATGGGTTGAGAAGTATCATCTGACATTAAAATCTTCATGAAAGTGAAATTATGAATATAATGTCTTAAGCAGTTAGCCTTGGTACTTAAACACACATTTCAAGTTAAATTTTGTGCATGACTAGTAGGGGTTCTTTTCCATTTTTATTTTACACAAAGAAATTTTTATTTTACACAAGAAACCTCTGGTCACAGTTCCACTGCTCAGGTGTATCATCTCCTTTTGCTTCTCTCAATTATGCAGAAAATGTCAGTTTGGAGGGTGCTTGTCTAAAGTTGAATAGCCAATTTAACAGACCTAAAATTCAAAATAATAGCATCAGAGAATCTTTTAAGATTGTCAGGGACATCTGGAGAACATCTAGTTTAGAGGAGAGTCAGAATGTCTTCTCTAAGCCCTTGATTCAGAAATCATAGCAGTAAGTTGTCTTTCTAAGGCTGAACCAACCCAGTTCTCTCAGCCTGTTCAGCTGCTGACTGCTTTGGTAAGCCACCCCTGTGCTCAGACCAGCTTGCGAATGCACTTCTTGTACTCACAGCTCTGGATTTTATTTTAGTTCGTATGTATCCAAATTCTCTGTTAGTCACTTCTATTGCCTATATTTGCAATACCCTAGATGGCAATGGGCAAAGCAGCTGAGTTCCTTTGGACAGCAGAGACAGTAGGTGCTTTCTGGGAAAACACTCCAATTGTCTTGTTCCAACATGCAATTTTGTCTTGCTCCCTAAACACAAAGTATTGCATATCCACATACAGAATATGTCCAGTTGCAGCAAACACACAAGTCAAACTGAGGAACAGCCAGGAAAAATAAAGAAAAAAAGTGGCAGGCTTGGTTCAAACCCTTCATAAAATGCTGGAGGCACATATTTTACATCTTTCAGGAAAAAATCCCTACAATTTAGAGAACTATCTGCTTCTTATTCAGCAACATAAGCATTATAAGCTTGCAAGCATAGACTATTCACCTACTGTACAATATTCACACTCAAAGAAGCCATAAATTAGCTTTTGTCTGGAAAGGGGAAAGAAGGTACAGTGCAAAGCTCTACAGAGACATCCATCAATGACAAATGCAAAGATCACTTTCTGTGTTTTGGTGCATTTTTGTCCTGGTATATAATAAACATCTTCTAGATACTCATATCAGGTTCCCTCATTAACATTAGACCACCTTAGAGACTGTATAGGTACTGCAATCAAAAGCAGGTGTTTTGTGATTAACACAAATAAAAACAAAAGAGAATTAATTTGTGACATGAGCCTGTATTAACTTTCCAGGCAAACTATTTCAAATAATACCTCTTCTATGGTTTGTAAGTGGATACAGGTAGACAGGTATAAATCTACAGAAGTTCTTTCTTTTAGACCTTTTTTGAGCTCTTTTGGCAGTGAGACTTAAATGGGCTGTGTGAACATCAGCAGCACATTAGTAAGTCAAAATCCTTCTACTTCATCCACTACTGGGGCCAAAAATTGTATTTCTTATATGTAAATGGAAGTTCTATTCACATGAGCAATATGCCTTATTCCTAGGCAGCTCCTTTAAAATAATCCTGGAATTAATATCTAGGCAATTTGTAACATGGCAAGAATAAGGGTGAATTCCTCTTTCTGACTCAGTATCTCTTCTCAGGAATCAGGATTTTTTTCAATAAAACTGTACATGATTTCAAGATCATCTAATGACTGAAAACCTGGGTTTGCCACGAAGGCAGCAATGACAGGCTCTAGGACTACCTAAAGTCAAGTCCAATTGAGGGTGAGGGCATCTGCATTAATTGAATCCATAGCAAAATGAGAGATTGAAATTCCATTTTTATTTAGGAATATAATCTCAAATTCTTTGTTACACAGCAGAAGGTTTTGAAGTGGGAAGTAATTTCATCGTATTTTCACATTTTGTGTTAGTTTCAACTGCATGCAGTTGTTTACACAGAAGGGTCATAAGTAATGCTTAGCACAGAGCTTAGAGAGTTGATGGCAAAGCCAGATTTTGATGTTCCTTAACTGCTTTACAGACCATTTTTAAAATCTGGCTTCACAGATGCTTATGTAACTATATACAAGGACCAATAACGTCAGCATGCCATAAGAACAACTCACCGTGGTTTGATTTCAAATACTGCTGTGCATTTAATAGCTTCCTGCATGCTTTGGGTTTTTGTCCTAACAATGATTGCATTTTGGAGCACAAATTAGCAGATTATTACTGAGAGTTCATGTACTCAATAAAAAATATTCATACTGCTTGAGACTTCAAAGTAAAATTTTTATTTTCTTGGAAAAGCATACCACGATATCTAAAGAGCACACACAGAAAATGTGGTTTATAGTCGGTCAAACTCTGTTGATGTTAAGATCATCATTTTTCCTTCGCTGCTTCCCTGACACCTTCATGTCAGCCTGTATTCTCACAACAATAGGATTTTTGATTAGGGATTTCTAAACTGTATGTAGAAAAAAAATCTAGGCTCCAAAAATGATACTGTTTCTTTATTTCTATTTATTATAAATCAATCTTTAATAGTACCTCATATGAGGTGTCATAGAGGACAAATAAGATGAAAAAAATTACATGCAAGATGAATGCTAAAAGCTTTTGTCCAGATTTTTTTTTAAAAATAGGAATAAACAACGTTACTAGTAGGAAACTCTCTTATAAAGTGTAAAGCGTTTTATAAAAGTTTTGCTTTTTGCTTTACTTCATACACCCATGTAGTTTTAATTTGGTGACCTTAGATATGACAGAAACAAATAAATTTCAGTCTTTTATTGAAGTTTCAGTTGCATTTGCTTTTACATATTGAAAAATAATCAACAGAAATTATAGTCCTCTGGCACAAAGTGGAAGGTGAACAAAATCTGTTACATGTATTACAAAATCAACCAAAAGTCTATATGAAACATCTTGAAAGCTAAGCTCCAAAGGGAACAAAAAGGCTAACTATTCCCCACGTTTCAATTTCACTATATTAGTGCAAAGTATCCTAGGAGGATTCAAAGGCATCAGCTTCTTTTGCATTTTCAATTGTTACCCATAAACACACAAAAGGGGGGTTATACTTGATTTGATCTAGAGTGGATATAGATTAAAAAATATGAAAACCTTTAGTTCTCTCTTCAGTGTTAACTTAAAAATGTCTTCTATATTCCAGTTCTAGGCGATTTTACCTTCTCTTAACCATGCAAAAGCTATAGTGTTTCAAAGCTGCAGATTAGTGATGGTGGCAGCTTATTCCTTTTGGTTATCTACAGCACCATCTTAGTGTCTTGAGGCATAAAAGAATATTATCTGTGTGACAGTTATGGCTAGAGCCATCTATACTGTTCATGCTATCAGCTCTCAAAGAGCTCAGAATAGAAATCACTCAGTTTAAGGCACCTTCTGTAGTTTCATTAAAAGCTTAAAATCATGAGGTACCACAAGTTATGACTAAGGTTATATGAAAATTTCAGTAAATCTACGATGTGGAAAAGTATATATGCAGTTGGGGTGGTTAGCATAGAATTGCTACTCTTTTGTTAAGGCAGTTGACCATAAGCAAGACAACCTATAAATCTGCTTTCCTTCTTTACTTAATTTTCATCACAAATAATGTGCCACTCTGATTGCATGAAATCATCAGGAGTGTCTTCAATTACTGTGTGCAGCCTCTGATCAAAATGACTTCCTCTGTTCTCAATCTGGGGGATGATGGGGAGGAAAACGGGAGGAGGGGGGGTGAGAAATGCACAGCTAGTTATGTATTACAAATGTCAGGTTACTGTGAAAGTGTATATATTCATATTTAATAATTTCTAAGCTGGAGTTGTGATTGCAATAATGGCTCATTCATATCTGCATTTCATTTAAATGCACTGTTTTGACTCACCGAACATTTGTCATAGATATTATAGCTAAACTTTTTCACATGACCACTGAGGTAATGACAGCATTACATTACCAGAAAACTGCATGACTTGCTGATACTTCCATTTTCCTCAGCAGCTTATGAAATAATCAAAATGTGTGCATGAAATGGCGGCCTGTTCTGAATTTATTTTAATACAGATAGGCTTATACAGAGAAATGAAGAAGAGTGTAGGACCTCAGACACAAGAGACAATGACTACGCACAAAGCTGAATTTTACTAGCAGGAAAGATGGATATATGGGTATTAGACTTTTCATAGCTATAGGAAGGATAATCTTTCAATCAGATTAATGAGAAAATATATTGCATGGGCCCTACAGCACTTTTTTGCTTTCCAGGCTAATACGTGATTTAAATCCCAAAAGTACATTTTCAGCATTACAATATCCTTTGATAATAATGTCGCTTGCACAAAGACAGATAAAAATAAAACAGTCCCCCTTGATTTCCCATTTTAGATTTGAAGTATATTTTCTGTTCTTTGCCTGCAATGAAGTGAATTCTATTGAGAAGAGTCACATTTAATAAGACAAAGGGAATTTTCTAATTATGCTACCTGTCAAGATTTGAATCTATGGGATTGCAACTGCAATTGAAGAAACAGAGGAAGCAATTGCATATAGTCCAGTTTACTTTGGTGTATGATTACTATTTGCACTTAGATATTGCTAAATGTAAATCAAGCACACACACAGAAGCATGCTTTGAAGTAAACACCAAAAGGCAAGTCTCAAAATGGATTTTATAGTCCTTATTTCAATTTTCAGTGTGCAATTCCCCAAGCTTTTCTAATTTATCTATAGAAAAATAGTGGAAACCTGTGAAAATGAAACACTTTTAAATAACTCTGAGTCAACGAAATATACTGTGGTCCAAATGGTAAATATCATTAAAGCACAAATTACTAATGGTAAGAATGTATACACATAATTATGCTAGGTTAAGCATTTATGCATCTTTCTGGAGGAAAGCAAGTACTGTAGAGGTGAATTAAAACAAAAACCAATTAAAACTAATGCAATATGAAAAATAATCTTTCCCTACATTTTCTTATAATTTTTACATAGTTCACATAAGAAACATGCAAACATTAAAGTAAATCTTGCTGTTATAAATGGAAGCCTGAAAGTTATCATACGCTGTCCTTTCAGGGTCTCTAGGGAACTGTTCAATGTGCCCCATCAGACATTACTCTTATTTGCAGCTTTGCAGTCTTGGAAACACTATGGCACATTAGACAAAGAAAATAAATATTGTGCTCTTGATGGTTTTCTTCGTATTACATGTTTACACAAATTCATGATACACAATCAATTATTATAAACATTTAATGCAAATAATAAATTAGTTCTCTTAGTGGCTATATAATTTTTTTATATTATTATTATTATTATTAAAGAAATGTCTAGTAGAATAATGCAGATTATGATCATGGGCAAAAAAGTTGGCATTATCAACAAGCCTGTTGGAGGATTTTTAATCATTTGTGTATGTTTATATATATATATATGCGTGTGTGAGTGTGTGTGTGTATACACAAGTATGCATATGTAAATATTCATATGGACACAAACACATATACATATAAGTATATATGCAAGCACACACACACACACATATAAAATCTCCTTGTTGCAAGTACTGAAACACAATTGGATCTTATTTTAACTCATCTGGTTTTATGCAAGTTGCAAACTGACTTTTCGACTATTTGCTTTACATCTCTATTTAGTTGTTTCTATGGTATTTTTTCAGAGAGGGAAGAAAGATGGCCACATCACTTTTTTTCCATAAAAACATTTAAGCTCTGTAGATGTTTTTTAATAACTCCCAAGTGGTGTCTTTTTGAGCACTACTATCAAATATCTTATTACTAAGCTGCAGCTTTAAACATTTACAGTAGGAAGACTACTAAAAATTCATAAATGATTTCAGCATTCTAGTCTGGCTCAGGTTTCTGAATACATAAATATGCAGCATACTCAGTTCCAGACCAAATATTTGGTGTCATCATCCACCCATATGACAAGAGCAAAGCATAAAATTCATAGGGCTGCAATCTCCTTTCACATCCATACCATAGGAACTTCAAAATTTTGAATTATAGATGTGTTAGACAGGCTGCCGATCTGCCAAGGCTCTTCCACCCTACAAATGGTGTTAGCGTTTCCACATGTCTTCTACATTTGTAATTGGTTATTCAAAAAAGAAATGATGGGACCAAAAGTAGATTAATTCAGGTAATTGCCTTTTGTGGGCCAAATGTTTCAAAAGTAGGCATGTTAAGTCGCAGCAGAAAAATTGTGCTGACCCTGTGATCCTGATATAGGGTAGATCTTTTCCATCTTCAGCATTGTCCTTTCAAAGGAACACAGAAGGTTCATGTACTGAGCTTCTTGCCCTCTGTCACTTCTGAAGCCTCCTCTCCTTCATGCAGAGATCAGAGAGATTTTTGTACCTTGCTGTATGAAAACACCCATGAAGTGACCTTAAAAGGAAACATTGAGAGCAGGGTTGCAGAGGCTTAGAGCTTCACAAAAGTATGACAGAAGGAGAAGGTGCTTTTTAGTGTGTTTCCCCAATACTAGTTGTCCATGGAAGAGGGTATTTTTTTGTCTTTTTTTTTTTTTCCTAGCTCTTGATTTCTGTGGTTGATATATCTATGTATTTCCATTCAGTGGACAGGAAAACCATTCAGATTCTTCAGTATTTACGAGCTGGCCTCTCCAGAGGACTGGTAGGAGGTACTCCTATCATCTGCAACACCACGAAAATGTAGAATGAAGTAACTCATTCAGTGGACTGCTGCTTTTTCTGTGAGAATTCCCTTGAGATTCTATGAAAACTCTGCAAATTTGAGCATAGTCAAGATTAGGCCCACAATTATCAGTGTTTGTACTTCTGCAGATATAAAACATTTCCTTAATGCAGCTGAAAATACCTTAGCCTTTCCCTTTAATTACATGTGGAGATATGTTTTTCATACTGTATTTGCCTCAAATTCACAATTTTTCTGGGAAATACCACTCAGTACCTTGTAGAGGAACATCTTCAAAAGCAGCCATAAAGATGTTTCACTAAAGGTGAGAACAGATGATGGCTATAACCAATATTTTATTTCTTTAGGAAACACTGTGATGATTGTATTACAGCATAATGCCAAGTATATAGTTTACATATATTTTTTAAAAAAAATGTACAGCATTTTGGGAATTATTAGGATTAAAGGCAGTATAAAATGCAAAATATTATTAAAAAGTATGAAAAAAGTAAAGGACAGAAACACTGAAGGAGGTCCTGTAGTTATTTCTAGTTAAGCAAAAGGAAAGGGCATTGAGCAGATTACCTCCCACTAAGCCTGCCTTTCAGGTCTTGTGTGTTGGATGTATTCAGGATTAATTCTCTACTTCAAAAGAGGTGGTACTGTTTGCATAGCAATGCATTTCCTTCCTGCTCTCCGTCTGTCTGCTTTTACACTGGTGGGAATCTGTGCAGATGGCTTGATGTTCCTCTCCAGAGTCAGTGAAAAACAGTCACCAGAGTAAACATAGCAGCCTTTCCTCAGATTATCATCTTCCTCAGCCTCATGATTGCAGAAAGATTTTCAGCCTCCCTTCTTCAACCACACATGCAAAAGTGAATGCTGTTTCCTACTCTTGAAAAAAAAAAATATCAAAAATGTTTGGAATTTTCCATGAGGTTTTCCACCATGGCTCCAGAGATGCAAGGAGCTGAAATTTTCCATCCTTCAGCTAGCTGTTGAGTCTGTTGTTTGAAACTCCCAGTTGGCTTTACTCCTCCTTTACTGCTGCACCATGAAGCTTGCCCTGACTGAAGACTTCAGTGTCCACCTCTGATCCTAGCAGGAAAAAACACTTTGTGCACTATAGAACTGATCTCTCAAGCTTCCTTAGTCTCATGGAGGAAGAAGAACTATCACTAAAAGTAAACTACCCAGAGCTGCAGGTGTCAATTCTGAGAAGGAAAGCCCAGTAATGCACTAGCATGGTTTTGATTCAGGCACAAAGCAGCAACCAAAGCATTCAGTGCTGGCCCTGGTGGAAGAATGACTAGAGCAGTCTCTCACTAAGTTGTCTTTTATGTTTCTTGCAGAGGCATTAAATATTAGAGATCTTTTCTGGCTAAGGTGATTAGAAATCTTAAAATAAAATTTAATTTTCTTCCCTTCCCAGAAGAGATTCTGTCATTTTGTGGCTTGCACTTTAATTTGGTGGCTTTTTTTGGTTCCTTCAGTAAAGGTATCTTCATTATGCCTTTAAAAACAGAAATACTGGGCTCCAAATTTTTTGGAAATTCAGGTGTTCCAACAGAACCTAACATCAAATTTCTTATAGAACTCAGCACTCAGACATGTAAAATGAAAGAACTACAAACTATAACAAAGGGATAGGGAAAATCAGGATTTTCAATTCAGTTACAAAGAAGAGAGAAGGTATTCTTCCATTTGGATGTTCCTGCAATACTTTAAGAGGCTACATAAAGTATTGCATGAAACCTTTTTAGGTTCCAATATCCTGGATATTTTCCCTATGTAATAGAATTGAAATATGCTTTTAGTGTTGGCATTGTTAGCAAATTACTTTGTGGGAGAAGTACAAAAGAAAGAAAAAGACTAATTTTCCCAGCTTGTTGACTCTTTTTATTCTCTTCAGGACTGCAGTACATGCCTATGGAAATGATGGTTGAAAGGCAGCCCTCATCAGAACAGGAGCGTACTTTTAAGCTTGTCCTCATGAAAATTCTTTTCCTTGGTCCCAAACATCACCTAGGACAAGTTTTCTACAGTAAAGAAAGCTGTTCAAAACTGCCATAAGTGGCAGCTACTCAACAAGTGACCTGGCTTAATTTTTGTGTAAGGTCTCAATGCTAATTCCAATTATTGTGTTTTACTTGACAAATGCAATATTCAACTATTTTGCTGAAGAAGGCACTTTTGGAAACCTAAAGACACTTACATATTTGGGCCTTGATGGAGTAAATTTTCTTCATAGTAGCTTGTATGGTTCTGTCTTTTGTATTTGTGACCAAAACAACGTGGATACCATAGGAATGTCTCAGTTATTGCTGCACAGTGTAAAACGTCCAGGCTTTTTCTGCTTCTCGGTAAGCAGCTGGGGGTGCAAAAGGAGTTATGAGGAGACACAGCTGGGATAGCTGACCCCAGCTGAATGACCAAAGGGACATTCCATACTAAATAGCTCCATACTCAGCAATAAAAGCTGTGGGGAGGAATGGGTGAAAATTTGGAGTGATGGCATGTCTAACCATTACATGTGATGGATAAAATTCTGGAAGTTGTGAATTAATTTTTTATTTTGCTTTGCCTACATGTGCAGCTTTTACTTTATCTATTAAACTGCAGTGTTTGGGGTTTTATTTCTTTTTTGCCCTTCTGATTCTGGCCCCCATCTCACAGGAGGGCAGTGAGAGAGTGGCTGGGTGTGTCTGAGCCACCACCAGAGATCGAAACCTCAACACGACACTACCAGTCAGGTACTGTACCCTGGCAATAGTGTCTGTCAGGCTCCTTACTCCAGTGGCAGATGCTGTGACATGATTCCACGGCAACTGGAATCTGGAATAAAGTAACTGAAATAGTTACTTACTCTGTATGAGAACATTTTTGGAACCAAGCTAACTAAGTTTCTGTGGAGAACTGATTGGAAAGTAAGGATGTTCAGCTCTTCCCAAGGAACACAACACATTGCAAGAAAAATTTTAGCAGAACAAGGTTCTGATCCACCCTCCCAAAGCCGTAAATACATTCATACAAACCAAAATACACAATCCAACTTCTCAAGCACATTTAATTTTCATGCGTTCAGTGATTTCTCTATAGACAGAAATTTCAAAGAAGAAATCTCAAACCTCCAGAAGGATGCAAGCTGTAGTTTTTTAGTTGGCATATACTAGCATTTCTTGCCAATAGTGATTTGGAAGCAGCATGTGGCTACTTCTAATTGAGGACCAAATATTTTTCAAAAGCATTCATAAAAAATGAATGGTTGATATATCTGAAGCAGCAGACTACCTCCTGCTCTCTTCCCTCCTACCCCATACCCCCATATTATGCTAGCACTTCATAAAACAGCAATGTAACAAGTCCTTTTTGACAACGAAACTGCTTCTGTGAAGAAACACATTCATTTGCAATCATAATGAACTGAAAATGCTGATTCCACAAATATGGGAAGTGCTGTGTATCCCTCCCAAGAATTTAAAATAGTAAAAAATGACCCTTACTATGGCAACAACTAATTGGTTTATTGCCCTGATGGGCTAGTGACAAGAAAAGCAGTTGGTAGCAGTGCCTTCATCACAGGGTATTCTAAGAAATAACTAATTTAAACCTTCTCAAGCACAGACATAACCTGCTCCACATGGGAGCATATCTCCAGAGGGTTCATTAAGTTACTGGCAGTCTAGGTTTTGGAAGCAACAACTAAACACTACATCTCTGTTCTAGTCTTTGCTGATTGCCTGAAGACCTATAGGCTCAATGAATTGAGGGTGGTGGGGCGGTGGAAAGAATTTCCAACTGTTCCTGAGTATAAACAAATAAAGAAACTACAAAACTATATTCAGCAGAGTTTTTCTCTTTAAATTCAGTAACTGAGAAAATATATTTCCTGTAATAATTTTAGAACAGTTCCATATTAAGTTTTGGAAAAAATGTTGCTTTTCTATAGAGGAATAAATAATCAGTTATTCAGAAGTAAGCCAAGTCAGCATTGCTATATTATACCAGGAAATAATAGGGGCTTTGCAAATTTCTTTCATAGTCCTTTATGTTTCTGAGTCCTGTGTACTGAAAAATTCCTTTTGATCTTGGGTCTTTCTTAAACAGAGAGGAGAGTAAAAAACCAACTTGCCTTTTACTGGAAAAAGTTATATACCTGCTGGGCTTTGTGACCATCCTCTCTATTGGGCCTGAAAAGGAAGTGCATGAGATATCCATTCTGTGTTTTGATTCCGTATTGGGACATGCCTTGCTGAGTTGTTTCACATTATTTCATTTCTCCCTGGTATTGCTTTGTGATTTTTCGGTTCAAACTACCTCCCTCAAAAAGCAAATCTTAGCCAGAATTGTAATTCTGGGTCTTTTAAAATAAAAGCTCCATGGCATTTGCAGCTTTTAGGCGGTTTCCACCCAAACCCATAAATTAAATGTTATATTCAATCCAGAGTCATGAATCTGTGGTTTGCAGTGACACTTGAAACCAGGAAAATGTATCTGTTTCTGGGCTTTTAAGTTTTGTACAGCTCTCTATAATACCGTTGACAGCTATTTAGGTATCACTGGATTTTAATGTTTGCTTTAGAAAATCACATTGGGAGAATTTTGGTTGGTAAATGAAAGCTAGTTTAGAGCTCTGTCCTATTTTGCAAAAGTTCAAAAGGGGAAGGATAAATTGTTCTAGTTTTAAGCCATTTCAACAGCTAATGGAATAGTACAAATGGAAAAGGCCCGTGTTGTTGGAGCAGAAGGGTCTGAGTTACATTCCCAGTATAGCCTGTGTGCAGATTACATGACAGCTGTGGCGTCTGCATTTACACAGTCACAAATCATTTATGAGACTGACAGTTGTGCCACAGTTTGTGGTTTTCTCTGCCACCAATTGAACTAAAATATCTCAAAGGGAAAGGTTAATGCACTATACTACTGTGCTTGGCATCCATTTGAATATTGAAAAGTCTCTTCTATACTAATGCATAAAAATCAGCCAAACCAAAGTACAGTAAAGAGCAGAAAACTGTTCTTGAGGTTGAATCCTGTAAAAGTGCTGGTATGTATTACTTGCTGTTAATCTATACTGTCCAGGAATGAGGGGGAAAATTATGACTTCTAAGTATGTATTTCCCCATTTTATTGCAAAAGGAGAAAGAGGTCCTAAAGGTTACACATAGCTGTCCTCTATCCCCATCCAGCCGGCCAAAACATCCCATACATATAATATTTAGTGGGTGCAATGAGATGGAGAATGCTGGATCTTTGAAATGCTTTGGGAAAGGAGGTGACTCTCCATCCCAGGAGTAGGCAATTGCCTTCAGTGAAGCAGGGAGAGAGTGTTGCTCTGGAGACATACTATGTCAGTAATGAATTTTTCACCTCTCTCTTCTTCCTCTCTCATTCATGAAGTCCCTAGGAAGTTGGAGGGTTTTTCCCTAGTGATGTTGCCTGTGTTACGTTGGTATTTTCAACAAGGTCAGGAAAGGTAACACTGAGAGCTCCAATTGAATGATGAAATGGCAGTGGCTTCAAGGAACTTACTGAGGCTTTATTTAATTTGGAAATTTCCTTTTGTGCCTCAAGAGGAACAGTGGCATCACTCTACATGAGTAGAATTCTTCCATGGAGAATCTCTTCCATGGAGAAAACTCTGTGAGTCATTTGAAGCATTGAGTGATGGATATAATGTGTTATATATATATATATATATATATGTTTATATATGTGTATATATATTTATGTATGTATGTATGTATGTTTATATATGTATATATATGTATGTATGTATGTATGTTTATATATATGTTTAAAAGGCAATTTAATTTTATTGTTTCTAATTGTGTACTCAATTCAAAGTGATACCATTTGCTATGGACAATGGACACGCCTAGCTGTTCCTTTTTTTTCACATTACAAGGTATTTAGATGCTGATGACATGGTATTGGTAACTATTTAAAAAAAAACTTGTTACTTGAGTATGGAACTTTGGTTTTCAAGAGCATTCAAATCACTTCCAGAGTTAACAGGACTTAGGCTATAGGGAGTTATAGAGGTTTTGGAAAAGGTATCCTTTAATTTTAAGAATATGTTTAATAGTACAAATGGATTTTTTTTCTCTATTTAACTATCATAAAAATTCTTGAAAACGTTCCTTTCTGACCCCTTCTCAGCTGAACAGATTGATAAGTTTTCATTCAGTTCTATGAGACTCTTCTGATCTAGATCCATGGATTAAGGGGTATGCCCAAACCCAAATCCTGAGTAGGTGATCTTAGGGGAACTTCACCCCTTTTTTCTTCTAACAAAGTGAGGTGCTTCCCTTTCCCTTCCATCCTGGACACATTCTTAATTCCTTAGAGACATGTTTCTTAAATTAGATACAAACACAATATTGCTCATTCATATGTAACATAAATGCATAAACTTAAAAAAATGCTTTCTATGATAATTTATTTAGCAAAAAATGTTTTTCTTATGCAACTATTCTAATGTAAGTAACTGAATTAACAAGCCACGAGGAGAATATGCATTAAAATATTTACTGTCTACAATTACCTAATTCTTTCTGACTTAACAATGCAATCTATTATTAAAACTACATGTTTGATATGCTTTCTTATTCCACTTCTATTATTTCAAATGTTTTAATGATTGTTTTACAAGGAATAAAAATATACTCAATGAGGAAAATTAAATTAGTTTGATTCCTAAATGAATTAAAAGCAAAAAAATTTATAGACTTTTCACCTAATGCATTATGCATGAGCTATCTTTTCCAACATTTTGAAAGTTATAGGATGGCA
Source organism: Cyanistes caeruleus (assembly GCF_971803275.1). Classification (NCBI taxonomy): domain Eukaryota; kingdom Metazoa; phylum Chordata; class Aves; order Passeriformes; family Paridae; genus Cyanistes; species Cyanistes caeruleus. The sequence continues at coordinate 31,118,806 of NC_141701.1, forward strand.
GAGAACCAGAAATGTTGAAAAAGACTTCTTATAATAAAGTTTACATTTGAAATTCAAGAAGAGACATCAAACATGAAACTCAGACTGTGATTTTTTTTTATTTATTTTCTTCTAAAATTTGAGATAGTAGCATTAGTGCATCAGAATATGAAGATAACCCTTTGGACAGACAGGAAAGAGCTGGGATTTCCAAACAAAAAAATATTAAATTTTCCATTCTTCATCACAACACATTATCTAATCCTCATAAAGATACTCTGAGGACAAACTGTTGAGAACATACCCTTCACAATTCGTCAGACAGCCAGTTGAGTGCTGTTTTTTCCTTTATTTTTATTTGACAAGTGAGGTTCAAGCAATGTCTTTCCAGGTTCCAGCATCTCGGGTGAATGCCACAGTCCTTGTGTTTGACTGCATTTGTCCTAAGTCTTTCTATTGGGAACATTCCATTCTTCATAAACATTCAATACAGCAGAATTCAAAGCTGGAATTCCTAAGTGAAAATAACACACAATCACCTTAATCCTTTGGTTGTGGAGTTAATCATTCATTTTCTGGCACAATGCCTGCTTTGGCAAATGGAACATTTTCTCATAAAGGAATATATGAGAACTGAGGACATAAAGGGGCTGTATAGCTGCTCAGGTTCAAGTCATTGGAGCCAACAAAAAAATGGATTGCAATCAGCTTTTCTATGCTCCAGATGAACAACATATTATTGGCTAAATTGGGATATACATTCTCTCTCTTATGTGTTGACCAAAACCCAACATTATACATAGGAAAATCTTTTCAGATACAAGTTAATCAAGGCAGGCATCAAGAATGAAAGGAATCAAAGAAATTCTTGAACTGTTGGAACACCACTTTCCTATCTCAGATTGGCTGGCCCTTGGGAGCTGTAACAGCAGGGAGCAGGAGGAGGAGGAGGCTGCTTTGGCCTTGAACCAGGGTCTATGGGTGATGGTCAGGCTGTCAGTGCCACACCAATGGAGTGCCATCCTACTGTGCCCAGTGAGATGTATATGGCAGGATCAGTGACATGATCATCAGCCTTCATCCAAAAAGTGAAAAGAAAGCTACAGGAGGGATCCAGAGTGAGCATCTCAGGTGAAGAAAGGTGGGAGACCCCAACAAGGCTCTTCCTTCTGCAGCTCTGAACAAGGTCCCACAGCCGTGTCGTATCAGAGATGACCATGAGAAAAGGGAAGGTGAAGAAGTGGTGGAGCCTGTGGGTGCACTCTGGACCTACAGGCAGCTGGCTTTCTGTGGAGACCAGAAATGCTAACATTGCAAGTGTGAACGTGCTAGCAGAACAGTGAATCCATGGAGAGTGAGGCTGGTTCTGATGAGACTTCGGTGAGATACTGGAGTTGGATCAAATACATTAATGTACAGATCTTTTGCCTTAATAAATTGAGATCTCTATTTCAAAAATATGTTAAGCTCTCATATAGAGGCACAACATTTTACAATGGCTGCTTCAATGCCTAGAGATGGATTTTCAAAGCATTAGTGCTTTCTTCCACAAATTTGTGTTTATAGATTATAGTACCTAATGATAGATTTCTTTTGATAACTATTAAGCAGCACTGAAAACTAATTTAATCTCTGATCATTCACTTAGTTACCCTGACTTATTCCACTTGCATTTCCAAGGTAGAGACATTTGTTTATTGACCCTAAATTTGTGTAAAAGGGTGAAATACTGATCCTGCGGGAGTCACTGGCTGCAAAACTCCCATTGGCAACAATGATTTCAAGATCTGGCCTCCTGGGATTTTCATACTCTTCAAGGGTTTGTAGAACAATAAAATGTGTCAAAAAAACACAACCAAAACCAACCAACCAAACAACTAAACAAACAACAAAACAAAACACACCACAAAAAAAAGCCCCATAATAAACAAAGCCAAACTGACGTACCAGCCAAAGTCTACTGAAAAAAAAAACCAAAAAAAAACCCAACCAAACATATTGCAATTGAAAATTCTGTCTTTTCACTGTGAGATGTTTGTGAGTGAAAATATTTTGACCTGATGGATTTTTTAGTGAGTTAAGGCTAGTAAAGGAACAATACTATACAATACAATACAATAGATTCCTATTTAGTCAATGGAAGTAAAAACAGTACTTTCAGAGAGCAATTCTGATTATCTTCTGGAGGGGCAACCTTTCTCAATGAATTATTTAAGGACCTTAGGACAACTTGACTATTTAGGTAGGTGTCCTGGTGAGATTCCTAAAACTGAAAAAAATGAAAATAAGCCTTATGTAAAATATACAAAATATTCAGCTGTGTTGACTGTTTTGCATTCAATCTTGCATTCTCATCTTCAGCAATTCTTTTAGTGCCTTCCTGTCTGTGAAAGAAAATTAACATGTTTCCATTTTATAGTGAAAGGAAGAATACACTGAAATCCAAAGCACAAAATATTCTTCTTTATTAGGAGGAGTTGAGGGAAATTTGGCTACAAGTAAGATGTAAAAGTTAAAGAGAGCTAAGGAAGTCCCCATCATGTGATCTATTTGTTAATGCAGATTTCAGTAAACTTTATACAGTCTTTTTCAATAAAAAATGGGCATTGGTTAAAGCAGTGACTGAAGTGTGTTATATGGGGTACCTTTGAGATACACTGCACTTTCATAATGGAACACCAGCCATGATGCATAAATAATAAGAATTTTTACACTTATATTTGTGGAGAAAAAGGGTTTCAAGACAGCAGAAGTATTTCTCCATTTCTCTGTGCTCATTTAATGAAACACGCGTTTCAAAGCACTGTCTTTCTCTTTTTTCATTTTAAAGAAAATAAAACTCATGGAGCAGAAAGAAATAAAAAAAATTGTTTGTACATTTTCAAGGAATGATTTTTGCCAGTTTCTGAAACATTACTGTTGTCTTCAGTATTATGCTAGGTCTGTAATTACAAAAATGCAACAAAAGGGGGGTTGTGCATGAAAAATTACAGTTGTGAATATGGGATCCATCCTGCCATGGACAGCAAAAGAGACACTTCCTTGTATTTGTATTCAATTCTGTGTTCATCTACAGTTCCCTCTACATCCCTGATGAATTTATCTGTGCGGTTATTCCTTTTCTTTAGGCACAGAATATAATAACACCATGGGAAAATAATAAAAAAAAAATCATGCTTCAAAATTCTTGCTAAGCAGTTATGTGATTTAAGATCAAAGTTGAAAGAAAAGACAGGTAACAGCTAAGCTCAAAAATTAAATAATGAAGAGAATTGTGCCTTAAATGGCCAATTTGAAATATTTCATATCTTAGCATAATTAAAGTTTTGCATATAATGATAGAACCAAAATCCTTCATCACTCCTTTTTGCTCCTAGTGAAAGAAGATGGATTAGGAAAAAAAAATTAAGATGGAACTGGCCATCTTGTATTTAAAACAACAAAAAAAAAAGCCTTTCACTCATTTATGGAACACTTCAAAACAGGAATAAATGAAAATGAATTAAAATATATATATCATCTGCTGTTCTTTCCATCATGAGAAAATTTTCAGGTAGCCAACTGTTTTGAAATAAATTTCCCTGCAGTTGCTATAGTGATGATAATAAAGTTCCTGCCTCAATTTACGTGATAGAGGTTCCTAGCAGAACACTTGAAAAGGTAAGCTAATCATAATGAAGACACTGTTAGTTCTCATGCTCAGAGCAGCCTCCTTGAATTTAGTTCAAAATTACAGGACTCCTCCGTTGTTGTCAATTTTGTTATATGTACATTATCATAATCTTTCTCAAAGTGGTAGTAACAAATTATGCAGCAGAGACAGTACTACTCTTTTTCTAGGTTAAGACAGTGGACAAAGAATATGGGGGTTTGTTACAATAGGCAATGACTGAATCAAAGATATTTCTCTGTTAGCTGTTTTTTCCCATTACAAATCTTTGTTTTTTCTAACCATGTAATGACAGTATATTTTTTTTCTTCTACGGTACATATTGTTCAAGTCTCGTTTTATCTCAGTGTTGATGCAAACTAAATAGCTTTAAAGCAGTTACCTGTCAAAATGGATGAGTCATCAAAGCAATGTCAAAGATAAAACATTATTGTTCAGATGTATGTTCTACTGCAATAATTTTGTAAAATAACATAATTTACTTTAAAACATTTGTGAAGCTAAAATAGCTCCCATAATAGCTGGTTTAGAAGTAAAATATGCAAAATAGCTGACAAAAAAAAATACAATGTCATTAAATATTATTTAGATAAATAAGATAAAACAGAAATATTAAATCTGCCAAAAAAACAGGACTAATCATCATGAAAACAATGTTTTAGCAAGGCACTTCTAAAAATATCATTATTTGCAACTATGATGTAACTACATATACAAGAATGTTTCTGTGTGAGAATCTGTGTGTGTTTTGATGTCTAGGTGTCACTGCCATTAAAGGTGTATGAGCTCCCCTCCTTCTGCTACTTTATTGCTTGCATATGTATCATGCCCACCAATGAGGAAAATATTTTATTTCTTCAAATGAGAAGGCATTTGGGATAAAAAAAGAAAAGGCTAAGCTCAAAAGCCAATAAGATCTCAAGCTTGATGTACAAAGGCACAAATGCTATGATGAGGATATGTCATGTATTAAGAGACCTGAAATAAATTAATGAAAGAGCCTGCCAAAGTTAATGGCCGTGATGTCAGTAAGCTTTTAATTAATAACTTTCATTATTTTTAAAGTCCTTTACAGATGGACTCCTAAGGAGCCAGGGCTCCAACAACCAAAGAGTAAAGCCAGTTATGATGATTTTTTTTCCATGGACTAAAATCCCTATCCTATCTAGAGCCACATTCTCAATAACAGCATATGTTCTTTGGTCAAATGTGTGAAGCCTTAATCTGACCAGTGACATTCAGGTCAGGAGTACACATATGGTATGCCATACTGACTCAATTAACCATCCATCAATTTAATTGCATAATATATCAGAAGATGTATTCCACTACTGCTTACAGTTAGATGCCAGTATGGAAATAAATAAGACAAAGCAACAATTTTCTGTTGTTTGTTTACCTTAACAGGAATACTAAGTAGAAACAATAATATATTTTATAAGGTAATTTTGTTCTTGGAAAAAAATAATTTTTGACAGCTAAACTGATCAGAGGCTTCTAGTTTTAGAAATGATACTTCTTGTAATAAGCAAGTGTAGGTGGAAAGCACACGTTACAAGAAAATTATAGCGCTTCCACTGATTCTAATCACATTAATGTAGGGATAAGGGAAAAAGAAGGTATATTATTTAAACATTATGTAAATTATGAAGAGAGTTAACATATTGCAAACTTATAAGTAGTGACATAGTTGAGTTGATTTATGCAATCACTCCAGACATCAAATCCTTCTGGAATAATATACATGACAAAAAATGACAACATGGTGACAAGATTAAAAAAAAAAAAAAAAAAGAAAAAAGAAGAGGAGGAGAAAAAAATGAAAAGAAAAGAAGAAAATTAGGCTTAGATTTTAAATATTCTAAGGGAAAAGCTTGAAAAATCTGAAGTCAAACAGAAAATCTTTCAATCTGGAATTCACTGAAAGACAGACTTCAAGCTCTGGCTATTAACAGTGTTACCTAATAAGATGTCTTCAGAATTTGTATTACTTTTAGTGTGCTCATTTCAAAACCAGGCCTTAAAAATGCATTCCAAAACATGTTCATGTTTAGAATTTCATAAGCAGAAGCTAATTTTTTTCCAGCTTGGTCTGATTTGTAGCCATAGTAAATCCTGATTCTCATTTTCCAAGTCTGTGGATACCACAACTGCTGTATGGACCAATTGTCAGCCACAGGCCATAGTACCTGCTTGAGCTTCTTTTTTATACACAAATCAGGGGCATACTGATGAAATCCCTTCTTTTCTGTCACTTCTTTGGGGTTAGAAAACACCCTAGTGTGACATGTCTGTTCAGACCAGCAGTTGCCTAAAACTAGATCTTACTTTCCCATTATTTCCTCCTATGGAAGAATGCCCAGTTTGGAGTATTTGGTTTCTTATTCACCCAGAATATTTAGAGAGCTTTTCATAGTCACTTCTTTTTATAAAGAAACAGAAATGTAGTTCAGTTAGACACTCCCAAAGTCTAGAATGGTGTGATTTTGGCACGCGGAAGATTTTGTTAAGCAGCAGCAATATTAAAGCACTTCTTAATATAACACTTTGCAAAGTGACAAAGAGAAGTGTTCCTAAAGCTTGTATATAGTGGTTTTTGGGGTTTTTTTAGCAAGAACATAGTTTTCCAGCATAGTATTTTTAGAGTCATAACAAGCATAGAGTAAATAATATAGCTCTTGCAGGATGGAAAAAAAACCCTGGAGTTTTTAACACAATCCATCACTTTTTATTAGATATCTCAGATAATTAGTGACTTGGTTTTATGTTCACTTTTCATGTGATTTGCATAATTTTATAATGGTTGTTCTCCATCTTCTGTGAATTTTCTTTTTTCCCATCCAGTTTCTTGAAATTCTGGAAATCTTTTTTTGATTCTGTTTTTAAGCTCTCTAATGAGTGAAACTGATTGAAAAGTTTCTTTCAAGGATCTGGCCCCTGATTTGGCTGTTGGAGAGAAAAATAACTTCTGCCTCTGAGTAGCCAAACAATGATATACTCATTAAAAAGTAATGTTAACATTTCTATATTATCAATCACTGGACATAACTGCACACAGTAGATGCATCTGTGTCACACAGATGTTTCCATCCCCTGCACCTGACATATATCTCTGCTCCTTGTTGCTTTTCTCACATATCCAGGCCATTTCAGAGCTTTCCTTTCTCTGATCTCATGGCTTGGTTAGGAAAATCCAGGATTTATCTGTCCTGGGCCACAGAGACAGAGATGCTGCCAAACAGTACTGCAGTACTCTGTGGCTCAAGGCTTCCCACAAATGGAAATCCCCCTAAAAGGCACAGCCCTCCACCACAGCCAGATAGCAAGAGTCCATCCCCGTTTCATGAGTCACACATTTATCCCTCAAGGTCTTACATATTGCAGAAAGCTTACAGCTGGGTATCACGTATGAGTATATCTGAAAACAAGCAATTCATTAGAAATGAAATTAAAAAATACCTGGCCTTTTTGTCATGGATTTGTGGAAGTATTCTTTGAAGACATTTGCAGTCTGCATTGCACGCACAGCAGTCAGGGATGAAGGTTTGTTCCTGAAGAAGTAATACATGTTTAATCAACGAACCTAGCTTGATACTGAAGGTTCTAGCTCACATCTGTCAGTAAATTGGAAAGGCAACTACTCCAGACATTTCTATTTCCTACTTCTGAGTATGGAGTCTTCATTATGGCACATTTTAGCTCTTCCTAGACTTAAACTAAATGGAAATCAGCCTGGGCTTGAATTTAGTTGGTGGCACCAGTAGTTTAGATGTCACAGGATATCTGTGACTCAGGGACAGCTTACAGGGAAGGCTGAAGCAGAAGCTGACAAGGGACTATTTTACCACACCTACTCAGAGAAATGAATAACATAGCTTTAAATCATACATATCTAACAGCCAAATTAATATTTTTATCCAAGACTATCTAACAAATTCAGAGGCTATAGTATTTCTTCATTAAACAGCCATTTAATGAAGCAAACATGCTTATTAGAAACCACAAATTATTCACGGTCAGCTCAGGATCAGAAAAAGAATATCCTTTTCTCAAGACTTACTGTAGCAAATAATTCCATTTCTCTTATTACTACTCTGATTTTAATACAGCTCATGGATTTAATTATCCAGTTCAGGATATATTTTTAAAGTTATAAAAAAATTGAAAGTACTATAAAATTAATAGTTATTACAACTAATCCATGATTAATACAGTAGCTGATAGTTTTTACATGTCCCAGAATAGCAGTTTAGAGAATATAATTTCTGAAATCTCATTAGAGATTGAGCCAATTTTCTGAGAAAGCCACCAACCTGCCAATTCTTTCTCCATGGAACACATACCACTGGGGTGGTCGTGGTGCAGCCTTAAAATCACAGCATCAGTCAGTCTGTAAATTCAGTCATCCTTTTACCTCAAAAATCATAGTGTCACCTAACTTGGGAAGGTCTTCCATTACAGTTGTCAAGGCCAAGGGCCAGATGTAGCACAGAAAACCCAAATGAAATTCTTTCCATATCATACTGTGTGACAATCTCCATTTTAAACTATGTGTTAAGGGAGCCCAGACTTTGTACTGGCATTAGGTGCTGTCATAGTATAAGATGATGTGACAGGAGCATATATTGATTAAGAATTTGCTGCTCTCCTTTTAAAATGTAGAAGATTACTAAAATGAGCAAAAAAAGGGATTGTACAAATAAAAAAAACATGTTCTGGGTCACGAGATACTCTTGAAAGCCAAAGACGGTATTTTAAGGTTTTGTCTGTGGAAAAAAAAAAAAAAAATCTGATGTAAGGACAAGAAAAGGCTGTATACTAGGGGAACACATTAATTGGGATATAAATTAGAATTACTACATCTAACAGAGCAAACTGCTTCTCAGAAAAGGGAGATGTGTAATTTGGTTTATAATAAGGCACTCATCAAAATGGACCCAACAAACACAGGCAAACAAACAGCCTGCATATAGACCTACAAGATCACACTCTAAATAACTCATCCACACACAAGGCAGCTCATGTGGGGTTTTTTGTAGCATTTTAGCTTGTCTTGGCTCTGGGTTTCTTCTTTTAAACAAAAGACTGATGCATTACAAACAGACAAGAGTCTGGATAAATGAGATCTGATGTTTATTCATGACAATTTCAAAAAATGTTCAGATAGTAAACAAAACTTAATTACTTTAGAAAGACATAAAATCTGCTGATATAGGATATAATGCTAAATAATAATCACCAGAAAGCCATCTCATTACTATTGGTTTTGTGTTTGATATGGGTTTGGCCCAAGGCAAAGCCCAGGGCTTTATTTATTTAAAAGGGTATGAAAACAAGACAATATGCATGTTTCATATTAAATATTGTGATGGCAATACTCTATGTGAAATGCAATGAGAAAGTAACATTGTGAAGCACCGAGGAGAATTTAAAAATTTATATTTTGTTGTACTTTTTCTCAGACATAAGCAGACTTTCTGAGGGATTATGGGAATACTAATAGCCACTATGGAGTGGTAATTTATTATAATCTTGCAGCAAGAAAGAGCACATGTACACGTGTATATACACACACCCTCCACGTATATAGCCATGTCTGATTTTCCCATTAAGCTATCTAGGATTTTTTTAATTGCAAACTCTGATGAGTTTAAGTCAACATATTTCCTTACTGCTCCTTCTGCTTGTCAGCTGTAGCTGGATTGATAAAATGCAAATGAACAAATCATTAACGAGTACTGGTTATGAATCTCTCAGGCAGTTCAGGACCCTATCAAATCCTGCACCTATTACTTTGTGTGATTGATGTACTATTGTAAGTGATTGTTCCTGATCTTATTAAATCTTATTGATTTTTTCCCAGTTTCTATTTTATGCAGGACCAGGCTTGGACTATTATGAATGTTGCTGAACACTGTTAATCAAGCTTACACAGCTATTTTGATGGCAAACAATTAGAACTCTGAAGCAATACCTTGCAATTAGCTTCAGGGATATGGACCTCAGCACCGTAATAATGAAAGAGACCTTCTCCTTCAAGCAAGGTAATGAGATTTACAATTATGACCCCAAATAACCTCTGAGAAATAACCAATCTGCAAACATAGATGTGTTTATCAATAATTTGTGCCCTTTTTATGAAAATGTATTTTAATTTTTTTTTTTCACGTATGAATCATTGTTTCTACTGAAACACAGTGTATAAAGCCTTATAGAATGACAAAAATATAAATTGAACATCTGTATATATAATTTGAATCCACTGGAGGGTTCTACAGAATGATACGCATCAATAATGTTCAAATGTTGTGAGGAGAATACCACTGAAAGCTTATGAGAAAACACTGACACAATGAAAAAACTTGGGTGGTTATAACCACTTGAAAATGCCTATTTATATGTTCAGTCAACATATATAAACATATATATGTTTATAAATATATGTTTATATATATAAAAATACATAACTTTGGGTTCATTATACATGCAGTTGGTTAGTAAACACAGACATCTATAAACATACATCTTTATAAATTCACTGTATGTATTTTTTGAGTGACACAGACAATAAAAATAACTAAAATTTGCCCCTTTAGAAACTAAAGCGATTAACATAGTTTTGGGAATTGCAATAGTCTACATCTCAGGTCAAATTTTTGTTATATCCAAAGCCATTAAATGTAAAATTAACACATAGATAAAATACAATGAAAAAAATTTGCCTTGGAAATTAAATAGTTTATTTCCAAAGTTCTTAACTTCCAGTATTTAAATTTTACACTTGATGCCTAAACACATTTTTTGCTGATTATTTAGTAATTCTATAAACTATTCCTATTACACTGCACTTGAAACTCACATATGTTTGCTATTAGCATGTTTGCTAATTTCTCCAGCAGCTTTTCTGCTAAAAAGATGTTATCCAACATAAATGTATTTACATATAAATAGGGAATATCTTGAAAATTATGAAAATTTTACAATATTCCTTCCTTTTTTTTCTATGAATTTATTACATTGAAAGCAAGGCTTTATACTTTGATTTAAATGATGAGATGAAGTGTACTGGGCCCAAATGCAACAAAATAAAATTTTCAAATGAAAAAAGTTTGCCATTCTTACTATTCTTCTACAATAATTACTTACAAATGTCTCTCCTGTATGTGGCATTTTTATCAGGATGGGTATGGTGTTAAGCATACCTCTAATTCTGCTGTGCTCCCTTTCATTGCTCATCTTATCGAAATTCTGCAAGACCTCTTCAAGCCTGTTTCTGAAACAGCCTCTGAAACAGTATGGGTTCTACAAACAGACTAAAACTGTGTCTGGGTGGAGATCTGTAGCTAAAAAGGTGATGGTAAGGGTGATAATTTTTTGTTCAATATGTTAATCCAGATTCTGGGTAGTTTTCTGAGTGAAGAAGGGGAGGGTAAAGAAAAGCAGAATTTCTTAGTAATTTAAAAATATGTCTGCTTCAATGTAATGTCAAACTAGGAACAGAGTTATATTTTTAAAAGATTAACAAGATAAACTCTTCTTTAGCCATGGGATACATGTGAGAAGTTAATACAGAGAGGTAAAATTGGGATGTGTCTATGGGTGCATGCAATATACCATATGCTCACAAGTTTAGAAAGCGGGAGGAAATTTCTGTGCATTCCCAAAGCAGTGTTGAAAGGGTTAAATGGGAGAGCTTAGCAAACATGACAAAAATTTTAAAGGGTTCATAAGCTAATTCACCATGCGAATTTTTCCTGATTCTCTTTACTTTGAACACAACCAATAAATGTGAGTTATTTTAGTGCCAATTTCAATTTTTATCAAATAAATATACATTTATTGCTGGATGTAACTGTTAATGAAATGTACATAATATGTAAAATCTATAAAAATGTTGTAGGTATACATTACTTTCTGACTGTTTACAACCTTTGTAAACAAAGTATAGTATATCAACTTTCTCGTGACATTAAGCAGATTTGTCATCTTGGGGACAGCTAAATGAATTATTTAATCAATAACAGACTACATCTCTGGTGATAAGACAAGCTCAGACAAATTAAAAAGTGAATCAGGTAAAGTGTGTCACAAGCAAGATACACAGGTAGTGTAACATACCTTTAATATTAAGCAGAATGACTTAAAGAAAAATTAAACCAAACCACCCACCCACAAAAAAACCACAACACCCCCAGCTTCTCTCCAAAGCTTAAAAGGACCCATAGAAAATATAAAACCACAGTTGGTTGCCGGAAGAGGGGAGGCAGCTGTAGAGGCTATGTGTTCCTGTTTTGTAGTAAAACAAGAAGACAACTTCTAAAAGTGAAACTATTAAAGAAATGAAGTGGTAAGATGCTTCCCAAATTCATAAATGCAATAGTTTCAGAACAGTTTGGTACAAAACAGATGGTGGTAAGACACCAGAGGTCAGAGTGTTTCTAGGTTTGGGCACTTTTAAGTATAACACCTGTGTTGAATCAAGAAAGAAAGAAAAGAAAGGAAAGAAAGAAAAGAAAGAAAAGAAAGAATTAGTAAATATTTCCCTAACTGTTTACTAAGTTTGATCTCTACAGAATTTGACAGTGTGTTCACACCTTTTCCTCTTACCCACATGAGAGTCACAGTTTGTGTAATACTTATCTGGGCAGAGCAAACATCCAGACTGCACTATCAGAGTTCTTGAAGGTTTGCAAGTTACACCACGGGCAAGCCCCGCTCTTGAAGGTCTCCAGGCTGTTATTAGAGTATACAATATTCCTGTATGTTAGACACACCACGTATCCAAGTGTGATAGCATCCTCATGAACTCCCAAACTGGAGTTGGGACCCTGTCCTGCTTCTGATCTTCATGAAAACCCACCAAAAAAAGAGTATGGCAATCACACAGTTTTCAAATTGTGTAGAAAGAGAAATTGGTTCATGTGCTTTTCCAAATATGCCAGAATTATGGGCAATGAGGGATTTTTTCCCTTACCTAAAATTTTACACAGGACTTTAAAACTTCAGAAATCCAAACAAATCCTTGAGGCTTCCCATATCTGAAGGCATTTCACAAGCTGCATTTATATTATTTCTAAGGAAGAGTCTGACAGTTCTAAAATTGCATAAACAGAGCCAGGCTGTCTGTTTTTAAACTGAATGGCATACAGAATAGTCAGAGCAGCTGTAAATTGTATATGTGCAATTTTAAAATGTTTCCAGCTTTTTTTTTCTCCAATGAATATGCATCTTATAACAAAGGATGCAGCTCCTACAGTTTACTGTTTTCCTTTATGTTTCTCTTTCTACTGTTCTCTGATCTTTTGAATAGCTGAAATCCTTTTTAAGCAGGGAAGAAATTCTTACTTCTCTCTCTCTTCCTCTGCTTCTTTATACAGTATGCATAAATCTCCCAGAAATAAGTCTAGAATAATATACATGTTTAGTGATAGAAACACTTAGTAGCTATAAAGACTAAATGTTATTTTGATATGCAGGATTAAGTTTGAAACACATAAGCTGTATAAAACATTGAAGGAAATAAGAATTTTGTGGTGGAGGACACAAATAGAGATTTGGTTCTGTCCTGTATATGTCTATGTATTAATATAGGGTAATTATAGCTATAAGCCTCTGAATGTTGGTGGTAGTGATGTGTCTCATTGCTGCCACTGGATTCATGACAGCAAATTCCAATTCATCAAAGCAAACGCCTCTGCATTGCACATCAGGCATGATAAGTCTCTAATAACAGTGTATCATCTCCAAGTTATATGTATTAAAGACATATGCATCAAAGTGCAACATCACACTTTAAAAGTTATGTTCGTGTGAGAATTCAGTGCTTTTAAAGAATTCTTTTTGTCTTCTTGGACTTCTTTACATTTGCTCTTTTATTCTTTTGTAATCCTTTTAGGATATTCATTTCACTCAGGTATTTATTTGTGTGGTGCAGTTACCACTTACACAAATACTGATCTCACATCTGGTGTAACTCCCCCACCATGACACTTATTCATATAACTTATGTCAAAACTGCCTGCACTCACCTCTTAAGCCCTTCTGAAATGAAGTCCATAGTTGGGGCAACTGTAATGAAAAGAAGTGACTTGAAATAAAATCATCCATCCATGAAAGCTCAATTCACAGCTTTAGGATGGTCAGACACAGATCTTCTTCAGCTTAATTTGTAGCAAGTAGCAATTTGAGCTTCATTTTTATATGTAGTACGTGACATACAACAAGCTGTAAGGAGAAAAAAATCTAGGGAGTATACTGAATAAAAAATCAAACCTCAAACAAACCCCAAGATTCTTTGCTTAAAGCTCATGTACATAAAGAAAGTAGTTTCATGTTATGATGTACATTCCCCATGGTGCACTTTCTACATTAGCATTTATATCTTCATGCTATTTTATTTTGGACAGTGCTAAACAGATCTGATGCACTCAGAAAATTATAGTCACATGCCATCAGGAAAAGATATTAACAAACAGTATTAGCATGTAGCTGGAGGTGAATGCATCACAGACAGGCAAACACCAATAAAATGTTTAATTTTTAGGCACTAACATTGAATATATAAATCTCAATGGGTTAGTTAGTTTGCAGACATAAATTCACCTCTCTGCTGGGAAAAATCTCTCTTTGTTTACTGGTATTCCTGGTAGTTACTTTGGAGCAAATTCCTCTTTCTTAATAGTAAATGCTGCAACCTTTAGACAGATATTTATATATGCAAAATAAAGATATAAAATATTCTACTATGAGGTTTAAGCAGGAAGAAAACTGTACCATATGATAAAGCCTTAATTTGTTTCAATGGGAAAGTAAAAAGAGCCCAGAAAAACAAAAAAAACCCACCACCACCAAAAACACAAACACCCCCCCAAAAAAAACTACTCCCCCCCCCAAAAAAATACAAAACCAAAAAACCAGTTCCTTCTATTTATCTAAATTCTAGTGCTTTTTCTATCAGATCCCCTCTTGTTCTCCTTCACTACCCCTCACTCTTCCACATCTTTTCACTCATTTGTATTTATGATCTCCAAGCTATCATCCTCTCTGGTTGTGATGCTCACAGATTTGTCCTTCCCTCTCTAATCTCCCTCTCCCCTGTTGTCACTATGGTCCCTAATTTCAGCTATATCCTTCACTTCTTTGTCCCTCTTTGATATCATTCTGTCTGATCCTCTGCACCTTAGGCTACCCAAGCATTCATCACCTCTCTCTGCCTACCAAAAAGGGAACCTAGGAAAAGTTCCAGTCCTCCCTCTCATTGTACTCTTTTTAGTCCTATATCTCTTAACAGATAACATATAAGACTTTTGCTCATAATTCCTACATCTTTAACAATCTTTAATTTTCCTTCAAACTTTCTATTGATTTAGCTATGTTTGATTTTATGGATTCTCAATTCCTTCAATTCTTGAGATGGTATTTTTGTTCTATCCTTAGCCTTTCACATTTTGCAGCTCTTGAACTCCAAATCTCCAAACCCAATTTTTTTCTATTTCTTACCAGCTTTCAGTTTTCCTCATTGTTAGATGCTACCACACATTTTTCTCTTTGGTCTTTTCATATTCCAAATTTTAATCAAGATTTCTCTGCTACTTGCTATTGACAATGAAAAATATAGAATACTTCTGAAAAGGCTCCTCCCTTTCAGACTTGCTTACCTAATGCATTAAATCCTCTGTCTGCCACTACACTTATTTTTGTGTTTTTTAGCATAGATCAGATAGTTCAAAAGCATCCTCCTGTTTTTCCTCACATCATTTGTGTTCTTCCATAGCTGTCTTTACTTACCCAAAATGCTTGCTAATGAACAGCTATCTTATTCTTCTAAAAATCTTTGACCATACCAACAGCAAATATTATTATTACTGTGTGTAAGTACTCATTGTGCCCAGTGCTGCTCATGAACTCAGGAAGAACACAAATGCAACATCTCAGTTTTCTGCAGGTCAGATCAGATCTACCAGATTCTCTCTTAGCCACATTATTGTTCACCCACTGGCCCCTGGAAGAAGCTCACAACTAAACAGAGAAATATTTCAACATTTGATTGTTCAGTTCTTAAAACAGAACATTCAAGAAGCTCTCTCCAGCTTTCCTCAGAAGTCCCTGCAATGCTTCATATCTCTTGAAAAGGAACTTAGCACTGAATTAGAATAATTCAGGGCTTCACCACCAAAGGGAAATTTCTTGCTCAGAATCTTTACTCTTGCCTGAAAAAAACAAAGTCCTTCACAATCCAAAGAGATTATTCAAACCTTCTTGCACACAGTGCCTTTAATGCCAGCTGTGATATGTTTCACAGCTGGAGTGACGTTTTGCCCTTGGTTCACAACTGACTATATTTTACCTGGATGAGCATTTTAATCACTCTGATTGAATAACTTTTATTTTGTTGTTGTTACTGTAAGCTCTAAAGTCATAAAAGAGTTGTGCATTATTTTTTTCTTTTGGTTAATCCTAATAGATTCCCATCAACTTCCCCAATACTGCAATCTATCCAAAGGAACACAATTTCTTCCAGAAGCCCTCTCACCAGAAGGAATCCTGCTGGAATTGGCTTTTTTCCCTCCCTCCTCAGCAAAAGTGCTTACTCATGAATATTAGGTACTTCAAAGCTTTCTGTATTCCAGACTAATTTATAAAATAAAAAGTAACTATTATCAAGTAAAAAGTAGCAATTTCTGGCTTATGTTACTAGAGAATAAAAATGTTATGACCTGGATTTTCCTGTTTTCCTATTCCTTTTTGAGCTTCTGGAAAAAAAAAATCCCAATAATTGGAATAGTTTCCAGTTTAGAGAGCTTTGTTCCTGACAGCTCTGAGGAGGAGAAGCCTGGAATCATATCTGCCCACCAATATTATGTAGAAGTTCCCAAAGGGCAGAGGAAAGGAACATTGTTATCACTCTGGAAAGAAAAATGAAGATTTACACTCTATTGGCTGCCTGTCATCAGGTACATTTTCATCTACTTTGTTTCTAATTGCACACTCCAGGCTCCTTTCTACATTGCTGATTTGTCTTTCACAACATCTGCTATTCATATTACCTTCCTACTTTATATTTCAGCATTTGAATTTTTTTCCTCTTTGTACCTTCTGCTCAGAGACCAGGAGCATTGATGGCATGCTTTTCCCATTTACTTCAAGTGGGACATCCCTTGGTGTTCAGGTGCTATTTAATGGCAGATTTTGTAAATATTGAGAGGCAAAACATTGCAATTTGAGCAAGCCTTAGTGTGTTGCTCAGGGGGAATTTTATTCAGCATGTGTAAAGCCAAGGAGTCACAACATTGGTTACAACATTTTTTCCAATTGTACACGTTGTAAAATTAGAGTTTGTAATACTGACATTAGAATGTGGACAATGCAAAACTTCCTCTTTGGTACAATATAATCTGTTAAGGTAAGAGAGCTGCAGATGGGAATACAGTGATAATGATGATTTGATTACTTTGTTTCCCTGTTAAAACAGAAAAGATTCCTCATCAGTATTATAAGGAAGGCAGGAAAAATCCTCTTCAGATACCTAAACTTATACTTTACAGGGAGGCAGTATGGATTTATTTAATAAATAAATAGATTTATTTATTTATATATGCTGAGTACAGCACTGCATTCAATTCCTATAAATTAAATTATGTAAGAAGCTGGAGGGCTTCTGTCCTGAGATTTCTTAATAAATATCCACAGGTCTGAATTTTCTCATTTATTTTTAATTAAGGGAACATTAGGAAAAGTGAAGTAAAAATCCAAAGAAATAAACATAGCATTTTACATTACAATATATATGTACATTATATATAATATATATAATATAGAACTTATTTAATATATTATTATATATATTAAATATATATACTATATATTTATATATATTATATATAATAATATACATTTTCCTTTATAAATAAAAAATAATTAGGAGTGACATTGCTGAACTCATCTCTGAACTTTGAAATATTTATCTTTGCATCCAGCCTTACAAGAATATATATATATTTCTTTCTAGAGTCTACATACAATTTGAAGAGGTTGTTCAGCTCAGAAATAAATGAATGAATGAATGAAATTTTACCTTGGGCATTCACTAGACCTGCATGTATTTCCAGGTATATAGGGTGAGAATTCTGATGCTTAGACAAGAGAAAGACCCCTTTCTATAATATTCTTCAGTGTCCATTCTAACATCCTAATAGAGAAAAGAATTGTTGCCTGCATATTATTAGCAGTCTCCCCCTGTAGCTGCAGAATGATGATGGTTAGTGTCACAAGTTCAGGAACTATGCACAAACAGGGACACAAAGCAAGGAAATTGAGCAAGGAAGACAGCTGTCACTGTAAAGAAAAAGAAAGCCATAGCTTGGTGTTACTTTGAGCAACAGGTGATTTATAAGGACAAAATATAAAGGGCTCATCAAGTCACAATAAACAAATAAGGGACTTTAATGACTAAGATGGGTTACTCAGGCCTTGGAAGAAAATCTATTTAACCCTTAATCTTTAAGAACAATTTTATCTTCAAATCTTTCAAACTAGTCTTTCATTGCATTTTTCTGAAGGAACTATAGCAAGAGACTTTAGAAAATGATAAATGTTTTCTAGATATGTAATTGAAAAATATGTAAGCAGAGGTTGATTGAAAAACCACTTGTGGTAGTTCATAAATTTGAAATTATTAATGAACTATCCAGTCAAGTGTCTTTATTTAGGGGAAATAAAAACATGAGATGAAAGAGAAAAACTTTTATGTACTGTCTCCATTTTTCTCGCTCATATATGAAAAGCTAATTAATTTGTCATCTTATTTTTTGAGTGGGTCTTCACAATTGAGGGGAAAAATCTGTAAAAGGGCTACCCTCTTTTGGCAGCAAATTAGAGTGGGAAAGAAGGTAATTGAAGTCCTCTAATCCATGAGAAAGATTTATTTTAAATAAATCTTAAGTTTTAGGAATATATGGAAGATATCCTGTGAAAAATATGGACAAGCCAAGGAGGATAGAGTCATAACATTGTTTCACTGTAATTAACACTGTCTGTTAGGGCAGAGAACTGTCCATGTCACCTAAAACCATTCATGTCAAAATCAAGATTTTCCTCTGTTCCGTGTCCTCCTGGAGGACTCTTCGTTCCCTTTTGCTATTTGGGTTGCACTGAAAATCATAAAGCATCAGCCAGCTCTGAAGTCTCATGAAGACTTGCTGTATTTGCATAGAATTTTTTCCTTTTTGTTTATATAGTACCTCTACATTTTTTTGCATAAGAATTTAGTGGAGCCTGGTCTCTTGTCAAGTTTTAAAGTACATTGACTCTGAAGAAGGAAGGGGAGTGCATTTTTAATCACATTCCTGAAATGTGTTAATATCAAAAGCAAGGTCACATCTTCTGTAGGAATGTCTAACACATGATTAGGACCAGAATAAGTCCAGAAGAGTTTGTTAAGAATAGAAACACCCTTGAATGGCAAAATCTACACATAAGGGAATAATTATATTTTCTGTGATTCTGGAATGCTCTTTTTACAGTAAGTGTGGTTCCCTGGACTTCTGCTTCTGTGATGAAAAAGCATTTCAGAGAAAGCAAAATTCCAGTAATTTTCTAATATCAGTAAATAAAAATTCACAGTGCAGAACACATTGCATTTATATCACCAGTATATAACACTGTTTTTCTCTGTCACAAACATTTAGTTTATGTTCCAAAATACCATTTTAATACTTTGAAAATAGTCCTTAAGAATTTTCAGTGGATAATTGAGCCATGTGTGTATTTTAGGACAAATATTGGGAAAAGTCATGTTCAATACCAATGTCTATACCATTTAAACAATGAAAGCATCAGGTAAGTAACAACATTTGGACAGCAAGTCAATATGACTATGAAAGGTCTCCAATAATGAGCAAACTCAAACCAATACACTGTTTGAGTATTTGGCCTTCCTATTGACAAAGGTTGCTTTCAATCACACTGTATCTATTACCATATCAATCATCACTCTAAATGAATACAACATGAACATTGACGAAGACATCACTTAGGCAAAGAAACTAAAGGTTCTATAAAAACAAATAATGAAAGTTTGGTTGATCACAGCATAAAAATTAGACCTAATCCTTAATCATTCTTATTTTGTAAAGCAAACAAATTGAAACCAAAAATGTTAACTCTATTTCTTGTCCAGGAACTTAAAATATATGGAAATTGATATCACATTCTTAATTATTAAACATAATGCAATCCAATACTTTGTTTGCTACACAAATTAAGATATGGAATTGGACTGATGAAAATGATTTACGTGCAGGATTAAAATATTGGCAGCTTTATAGAGTGAAATGTCACTACTGCTGTACCTTCAAGTTTTACATTTCCTCCTTTGAATCTCTGTCAGCCTTCATGAACACTGGAGAGTTTAATCAATGCTTGCAGTAGTCATAGCATAACACTGAATATTTTATCTGTGTGATAATCATAGTGCAGTTTAGTACAAGTCAAAAGCAGAAATTACAAACGTATATATATTGTAATTGACAAGGTTACATTTTAAATTAAATTAAAATTAATTCTTACACATTTATATGATTCTTTTCTTTTTGTGAAAGCAACCTGTATTTTGCAACAGCTCAATGCACCCTAAGGCAATCAAATTTTGTTTGGGATGACTCAGAGGTCATAAAATTCAAACACTTATGAGTTCATGTATTTGAATTACTTTTTAATTTATATGATACAAAACTCTTGTGAAACAAGCATTTTATTTGCTTTATGTACTCCAAAGGGTGGAATTCAGATTGTAATTTGTGTTGCATTTTTTCAGGATAGTCAATATCGACAATAATATCAAAACTGGAGAGGGAAGAAAAGATTATCATCTTGGTATTGTGGCACTCTGTTTTCCTTATAAAACAACCTTGTGTGAAGCTAAAATATAGGCAAGAATGAGGAAATAAGGACAGGGACATAGCATGAATTTTAAGAAACTTATTTCCAAATTTTCAAATCAACGACACTAGTACAGCTAATTTAAAAGATACTTTAAGCTTTTTATTAAATAAAAAAGGAAGAAAGGATAGTTAACATAATTACATGAAGCAAAGAAGAAAGGGTAAGATATATTTGAAATACATTAGAAATAATTGTTTTAAAAAAAAATTGTTACTTTTTTACTTTATTTGAATAAATAAAGTTAGGTTTTCTGCCAACTTTCCCAAAGATCTATCTATAGAATATTCCCAATTCCTGTAAATTACAAACCATTTGAATAACATTGCATAGAAGGAATACAAATAATAATTTTGATTAAAAAGTTCTTAATTTGTGGTTAAACAGTATCCACTTATGGATATTTCAATAAACAAGTGCAATGAAAGAAATGCATTATGTAATAGATAAATGTTTGAAAATATATAGAAAAAAAGACTTCTACTCTCAACAATGTTCTTTGATGCATTATTCTGTCAGCACTGAAATCGATCTAATAAGTATCTATTGAATAAATATTTTGCCTAGAAATTTATTTTGCCTTGATATATGCTACAAGCATATAGATATTTAAGAACATAAAAAGTGTTCTGGTCTACCTAGTCAATCCCCTTGTTGCTATAACACTCAGCAAGAAGGCTTGATTTTTCCAGCAGGTGTATCTGGCAATATCAAATGTTTAATCCACCTGTGCAAGACAGTCAAATTTAGAGTATTTATTCATGGTAGAAATTTGCTTTGCTGTCTCCAGTTCTGTGTCTGATGACACACAGTGTGTCAGTTTTATGCAAAAATATGCAGTATTTCAGAAAGGTTCGTTAAGCTAACCTCTGTTACGAAGATAATTTACATTTACTCTACTTCAGGCCATTAAGGGTGTAGTCACTTTAGGCAAACATGAATAGAAAGCTGCAATTTTTATCCCAACTTGATCTTCATTTTTCTCACAGCCAGCATTCAACAGGGCTGAAAGGACAGTAGGAATGCCTCTACCACATGCTGTTCCTTGTCTCAGGTCACAACAGGCATGCTCACACCGAGCATTTTGCTTTCAGCCTCCTCAACCACACATTGAAAAAAGACAGTTTCAGTCTTTAGGTTCAGTTTCTTTCACTCTTTAGTTTTAAGCCAAATTGAGCCAAATCTTGTTCAGAATCTTTACTCTGAAATTTTATTGTCATTTATATGACAATTTCCCTGCCAATGGAGTTCCCATAGATCCATCTGTTTAAGTGTATGAGATATATCTCAAGTGGAACCCTATTCCCAATGCATTCAAATTTAAGGGCTGGGTGATCACCAATGGTTTGAAGTTTAATAGCCCCAGATTTTGCCTCTGGGATGGGGCAACCTGGATGTACAGATAGACTGGGGAATGAAATGATGGAAAGCAGTGCCATGGAAAGGTACCTGGGGGTTCTGACCCAGGAGTTCTGGGAGCAGTTTTGGGTGCCAAAATGTAATGATTTTAAACTATAAAACCGTGCCCAGAGAGGAGCTAGGAAGATGATGAAGGGCCTTGTTGGGAAGATGTATAAGGAGAGACTAAGGTCTTTCAGTCTTTTGAGCCTAGAGAAAAGGAGACCAAAGAAATGAGACCTCTTAGTTATTTACAACTTCTTTGTGAGCGGAAGCAGAGGGCCTGGCACTGATGTAGTCTCTCTGGTGACCAGCAATAGGACTTAAAGTGATGTCATGAAGATGAATCAAGAGCGGTTTAGGTTGGATATTAGAAAAAGGTTTTTCACACAGAGGGAGGTTGTGCACTGTAACAGGTGCTCCAAGGAAGTGTTCAATACACCAAGCCGGATGGACTTCAAGAAGCATTTCCACTTACAGACACATGGTATGATTTTATCAGTTGTCCTGTCCAGGAGCAGGAGTAGGACTCGATCATTGTGCATCTCTTCTAACTCAGAATATTCTATGAACCTATGATTCTGTATTCTTGTTTGTAATTCTGGGCCATTCCAGCTCTGAGAAGACAAAACCCCAGAACAATGAGGGCAAAATAAATAACTTACTTCCATTTTGAAGATGTAGAGAAGCTGGACATGATGGATGCTTTTTCATTTTTTGCCCCCAACACTCTACATTTTGAATATGGAGTACTAACAGGTTGGGTTTTTTTTATTTTTTTCAGTAATATGCAGGGGTTTCAGTAATAGAGCAGGGGTTTCAGAACCAAGGACAAAAGTGCAAAGAGCTACCTGTTGCCAAACAAGCTGAAACAGTTTAAAGCAACATTGCTGCTATAGTTCTGCCTGTGTTCTTTGAAAGAATGATTTTTAGTGCAATAGAGGTTTATTTATACCATTTCTATAACATTTACAGCACTGGCATATTAATTTAAAGGGAAAATTGAGGGTCATTTATGAAGAGAGGGCTACAGAAAACTGGTAAAGAAGTAATCACTGATACATAAAGCCATTGATGGAGGCTGAGGAGCTTGAGAAGCTATGGCAGTATTTCTGGGTTTCGGGATTAATGTATTAGTGTAAGATAAGTTCTGAAGAAGTCAAGTTACCAGGAGATGATTTTTGCTGAGTAAAATGTACTACATGACATTGGCTGAAACAAAGTGATGAATATGTAATTGGGATATGGATAAGGAAGGTCACAGGCATTCTGAAATGCTGTTTCCAGCTCTCACCACATTTTGGAGTGTGTCCTGCATCCTGTTCTACTTCTGCACATTGAGAACACACCTTTGTTTGAACACACCTTTGGCTCCTCAAGACTTCATCTCACAACAGAGACAATGTTTTTCATTGCATCAAAACTTCTGACTGATATTCTCTACCCATTTGAGATCATCATATTTTATACTCTCCTCTTGAATGAGAGGCAATCTCTCCCTTATCAGCTTTCTCCAAAATAAAGAGCCATTTAAAAAATATATGGCCATGATTCTTCACAATCTTCCCAGACTTCAATATACTATTGACATTACAAACCAATCCAATTTCAGGTATTTCTTTATTACAACTTGCCAGAAAAATAATTTTGTTAGCATCTCTATTAAAATAGCCTCTTCCATCAAATTTTTATTGTAATCCTCTGATTGGTCCAGCTTTTTACTAAAGTAATGCAGATTATATAACAACTTTCCAGACAAATATGACCTGGTTGTTTTAAATGGGAATTTCACTTTTTCCTCCACTTATACAGAACAGGACACGTAATTTACTGCAGTAGACATGGAGATTCTTTTATCTCTTTTTATAATCCCAAAACACTGCAGACTTGCAACAGTGAGTGGACTTGGCCATGTGAATCCCATAAACTCAATGAAACTCTCATGGCATGAAATCACACAGTCACTGAAAATTAATTATTCATAATAATAACAGATTTCTCTTTCCATTTGTACATTGCAAACATCCTTTCCAACATAAATAATTATGGTTCCAAAGATGCCCTGTACTAATGAGGCAAGTATTTTATACGTATTTTTATATTTGTGCACACAGAGACAAAATTGTACAATTCTAGATCTGTTTAAGGAAATTTCAAACAAACTCCCTGTGCTGAGAATTTCACTGGTTTTGAGGAACTCCTCTTAGAATCAGTGGGAACTAACTACAGTATAAAATTACACCAGAGTCTTATAGACATTTTTCTCCACAGGAGTTAAGGGATAAAAAAGCAGATCTTGGTATAAAATTTATTTAGGGCTGGGGCTCTTATAAGATTTTATTTTACACATCACAAAAACTCAAAGAGACCTAAGGAGAATCAAAGTGAGTTTGTGGTCAAGTCTGAAAAAGAATCCACTAATCTACTCAAATCCATGCTCTTAATATTTATTCAAAGGTAGTCCTTCCCATTGTAAATACCTCTGTCAGTTCAGACTGGCCAGTGTAAGCCCCAGACTTCACATCTGCCTTTTCTTATTCTTCATCTTTGACTGTCATCTAACATAAAGAGCAATATTTGGGTTGCTTTTATGCAACTCAAATAATTTGTATCAAATATTGGCTGACTGAAACACTAAGCTATAAGCTGTGTACTCACAGAAACAATACTGGTTTCATCCTTTGATTTGTGCAGATATCCTCTATGTAAATACTGCTGGCTTTATAAAAGTGTAAATTTCTAGATATCTCGTCCCTCACTTCTACTCATCTGAAAATCTCTCTGCAGCCACCAGAGAGAATTATGCACTGAATTAAGATTGAGATTTGAAGCAACCAAAGCAGGCCCATGATAAATATTCAAAAACGTTAGAGAGAGCTGAATCTGAAACCCCAATTCACTCATGGTTTTAGCCCTTCTGACTGGATGCCTGAATTGGGTTTCCATGGCTGTTTTAGTAGCAAGGAGAGCTAAAGGGGTGGCTTCTGTGTGAAGCGGCTGGAAGCTTTCCCTGATGCCTGCCATACCCACGATGGACCTGCTGCAGCTCAAGACTGATCCCATCAGCCACCAGCATCAGTGGTAGCACTCGGGATGACACACTCAAGAACGGGAGAAAAAACTCGTGTAACAGCATCTGTAGCTAGAGAAAGGAGTCTGAGATAAACATGCCTGCAGAGCCCTGGTGCAGTGAAGAAGGAGGGGTGGCAGGTGCTCCAGGTGCCAGAGCAGAGACTCCCCTGTAGCCCATACTGAATACCACTGTGAGGCAGGAGTAGACACCCACAGTGAATCAGAGATCCATCTTCAGCCCCATCTGTCCCCATGGAGAGAGGAGCCCCTATTGATGCAGGTTTGTTGGCAGGAATTGTGACCCTATTGGAAACCCATGCTGGAACAATCTATTTCTGAGGGACTGTACCCCATGGATAAAAGGAAACCATGCTGGAGGAGCCTCTTTTTAGAAGCAAGGAGCAGCAGAGACAACATGTGCTGAATTTAGCACAGCCTGCTTTCACCATCTCCATTGGTCACTGTGGGGAAGATGTATAAAATCAGGAATAAATTTAAGCCCATGAAGAAGGGAGGGATAGTGGGAAGGACTTTGTTAGATTTCGGTTTATTCCTCATTTCCCCAATTTGATTTATCAGATATAAATTAAACCAATGTTTTCAAGCTGGATATGATTTACCCATGATGGTAACCAGTAAGTTATCTCTCCCTCTCCTTGCCTTGACCTATGGACCTTTCCTTATATGTTCTCTCCCCTGTCCATTTGGGAATGGGAATGATAGAGCGGTGCTGGTGGGCACCTGGTGTCCAGCCAGAGTCAACTCACAACAATGCCTAACACAAAGCCTTCTACTAGGCATCAGTGGCCACATTTTCCCTTCAGGACTGGATGATTGGCTATTTTCTTTTTAAACACAGGTGGAGGGAAATGTGAAGGTGACAACAATATATTGTTTCTGACAGCTGTTTAATGGAAAACACATAAACAGTCCTGGGAAGTATGAGGTCTCCCAAAGAACAGTGTCCTATTAGCCACTGGAGCAATGGCACTTCCTCTGGAGCTTGCCCTTCCAGGGCCCAGGAGTCCCACATCCATTTTCTTATTTTACTCACAAGTGACTTCTCTTCAAATGAATGACAGAAAACCAGTGCTATTCAAGGTTGCTGTGTTATTATGGTGTCACTGTAAGAAGGTAAGAAATGATGGTTTATGTCTTCTCAAGCTGAAGAGGACCTAGAACCTGTCACCCACTTCCCATAAATGAAACCTGATTATTGGTTACTCTAAAGTGTGGTCTTGCACTCCATCAAATGGTTTTGAATGACAACAGCTGTGATACTTTTGTTTCATGTTGAAGTCTGGGTAAAACATTAGACCATATTAGACTAATAAATGAGAATCAAAAGAGGGCATAGCCTCCCAGCCACCTCATCTATAATTTCCAAACAGACTTAGGTGTTTAGAAGGTTGCAGCTTTCTAAAGGTATGCAATAATTATTTTCTGAATGATCAGAATAATTTTTATTAGCTAAAAAAGGAAGTCTCCAGGTGGTTTATGACAGTTTCTGAAACTTATCTCTCACATGTCTGTGTCTTGTATTCCTTCTGCCTTTTAGAGAAACAGGATAGCATTCAGGAAATCAGGTTTCCCTTGTGACAGACAACCTGTTCTTTAGTGCCTGCACAAGCTGATCACTGTGGATTTATCAGAAACATAAATAATACCTCAACTCTCTGGAGACCACACCTCCTAGTTTCTACAAAAGTCAGATGTATTTCTTTGTTGATGGAGTATAATCATGTGCATTTCCTTGCTTTCACTGTATAAACACCTACATTTCACTTAACACTAATCTATGTTTCTAAGTCCTGTACTCAAAACTCTCATACAGTAAATTTATTTTAGAGTAAAACCTAGAACTCAAGTAAAGGTAACCACAATCTTTTTGCCATCTAAAACTTAATCCCTCTTCAGCTACCAACACAAAAATTGGAGAATTCTCCTGAAAGAATTTTTTTTCCTGCTTCTTCTCTCCATATGATCCGTTGCAAATGTCTACTCTCCATTTCAGATCAGCTTCCCCAGAGATGCTTAGGCAATATTTTCATGTTATTTCTTCACTTTGAAAAGACATTGCACCAGGAGTAGTTTTCCCTCTGAATACTTTCTGATGAGAAGGGAATAAGATTCACAGTGTGGACTGTGCTTTAGTTCGGATGTAATGAAGGAACAGCCATTGCAGAATGACAAAATTTATTTTTAAAACCATTGGAATAACTTCTTCAATCCTTTAGGAATACGGTAAATAATCCAAAATACATGTACTGTAGTAGTTTACACAGGTTATTGTGTTAACCAAGTCAACAACCTGCATAATTTTTACTAAATATCCTCTCCTAAAGTAATAAGGAATTCTGACCAGCACTTTGGAATGACAATAAGTTTGTGACAAATAAGGCATATTCTAAAAAGATAATCTAACTCTTTTTAGGTAAATAAACAGCAGTGTCACTGGGGGTTGGCAAAACTTCAGCTTGTCTTAAACATTACAGTATTTACATCTGAAGCTACCTAATCAAACTTGCAAATCAGGGCGTTTGTGATGCAAGGCCTGAGATTATATTTCATGTGTAGTTGCAAAGTCAGAAACACAAATTACACCTGCATAAACAAATGCTAAGCTTCAGAAGGCTGTGGGAAGGACTTGCCAGCAATATGATATGATTTTGTCTCTACTCATGCTTTTGTGCCTCAGAACATACCGTGCATTCACAACAGACTAACTTCAAGGCAGTACATCACTTTAAATAACAATTCTCTTTTTTATTATCCGTTAAAGTCACAAACATAACATTAAAATTTTTTCGTCTCTGAATTATTAGATTTAGAGTGTTGGTGCACCAGTTCAAGGTAACTAAACAGCTTTATTATATCAACAATAGCCTTGCAAGATATCCTCATTGCATTCTGAAGGACTTAATTTAAGGAGAAGATATTGTGTAACGTTCTATTTTTCTCTATTTTAGAGAGCCATAATCAGATAAATAGTGAGAAGACACAAAAGGAGGACTCAGAGATCCTGTGGGAGCAAGAGCAGGAGCCATACTCTTAATCTAATGGGATGTATTTCAGTGTAGTGCACAAAAAAATAGGTATCTCTTTGTACTAACAATACAGCAATCTCAGGAGCACTTGTCCATGTAGCTTGCTGAATATTTATCCTTATTTGTCAAGAGTTTTTAAACAGTATATTGTTATTGCACATGTGCATAGCAGTTTATCAAATAAAAAAGGAATGATCTTCTAAATGAACCCCTTTTGAATTGAACTTTTAAAACGCCATATCCTATCTTCAGTGGAAGCACTAGATCCACTTTAATAACTAATATTAAGTGATAGCATGTAGTACACAACAAAAACAAAGGAAGTAAATCTTCCACTCTTTCCATTTTATGGCTTTTTAAAATAGAGGCTAAACCCATAATTTTGTTGTTGGAAAAGTGAGAAAACTCACAGCTCTAGGTGCAAAATGAGAGGAAGCTGTACTGCAGTCAAAAATGAACAATAGACTTAAATAGCACTGAAGGCATGAAAATAGCTGGCTACAAGCCCAGAATCTATAAATAGCACCAAACTTCTTCATCATAACTCCAATGATGATGACAACATCATCAGGAAATGAAAACAGAAAAAGCAGGAAAAGAATAAAAGTAATGGACCTCAGGAATGAAAGGCCAAGCTATTTACAGAGCAAGCTGCTCAAGTTTGACAGTAATCCTAGGGTGGGAAAGCAACAATGGCAACTAATAATGCCATGAGTCCTACCACATAAGTGAGCTAGGAAAGGAGGACAGTAAAAGAAATGGAACCAGTCCACTGAAGAATTAGTGCAGATTCTTAATTTTTATGAGAATGCTGAAATGTAATGTTTATCATTTGTCTTGAGCATGATGAATGCAGTATGTGATTTATACAAACAAAACCTTTTACTTAACACAGAAGTTATGACATACCCTTCCTTCCCTTTTCCATGTAAATCCCTTTAACTTTTAAACAAAACCAGAAATAACGTCAATACTACACAGATTTTTATTTTTTCATTATTATTATTTTTAAGTATCTTTTTAGGTTCTCTTCATCAAGCTTAATAATGCAGACCTACAAACTCTGGAACAATGTGATCATTTACACAAATAAAAATAGCCCAGAATTACAGCAATCTATAGGGTAGCAACTGACCACAGAGAAAAATTCTCCTGTAAAAATACAGTGTGACTGAAAGAAGAGCTAAAGAGAAAATTCAGTTCACATTAATGAAAGACAGACTGCACAAAATATGTTCAAAATAAAACAAAACAGGAACAAGTTCCAGTGCTATGCTGCTCAGATATAATCTCAAATCCAGACAGGATTGAGGACACGAAGACTTATCATGTACACTCATAAACTTGAGCATGTTATTTATTTTTTTTTATCATTCCCAATCAATTTCTTAAATCTTGCTCCCTTTGATTAGAAATTTATTCTACAATATATTTTTTTTTTGTCAGGGTGCTATTTTCAAAGTGAGACATGGCTTAACATGAAGGTGACAGGATCCGATGTCAGTATTGAATTCCACGTGGTCTGCGTGATTCAAGCCTTCTTCTCACCAAGTATTCCTCCTACTGAAAAAAAGAAATCAGACCTCAGACTCTAAAGAATGTACAGGTAGTCCCCAAAAGGTGTTTTTTTCCTGTTACTTTGAGCACTCATCCCTTAAACCAGCACTTAGAGGAATGGTATTTATCTGAAATATTTGGCAGTGTCAGCAGCTTGGTGCACACCTGCTGAAGGGCTAAGCTGAACACTGGCATGTCCCCCCTTTATACACACCTACAGATCCAGTCTGGAGAAGGTAAAAATGAGATTTTTGAGAGAAAAGCAAAGATAAAAGCTTAGCAGACTCATGGTGGGAAACTTAGAAGATGCCAGCATTTTGGACAGTTGAGATTACCTAGTTGGTAGACTTCCTTATTAATTAACCCATTCCATCAAAAGGGATGGATGGGTTTTGGCTTTGCAGAGTACTAGTTTCAGCTTGTAAAAAGCTAAAAGAGCATGTAAACAAAAGCAGACTTTCAAATGAGAGCTGAAAATAATATGTATTTTAGACATTATATTCTTAAGGAACATTCTGTTCTTTGTGCCTTTGCTCTGAAGATGTCACTTCCTGGGTTTCTCTGGAACAGAAAAACTCTTAGCTTGAAATTGCCAGCTTTAGATATTTTTGCAGTCAGAGACCTTCCTCAGAGGTGTGCAATGTAATACCAAATCAGTATTATGAAGCTACTGAAATTAAAAACCAAATGAAATGGCAAATGAAAAACTTTGAAGCAGTTGGTAGCCCACAACATTTGAAAACATAGTATGAAAAAGTATAATTTCTCAAAAAAAAGGAAGTTCACTTTGTGTAATAAAATAATTTTATTATGCCCTTCCCTATTTCTTTAAATAAAAACTACATTAATACAAACTGAGATATGATAAAAAACTGTCTTAAATTGAAAATACTGATCCCATGTGCATACAAATGCAGTGGAGTGGAGTATTGGGCACAGTGAAGGAGCCCAGACTTCTTGGTCTACCACAGCCTTCTTGATGAAAACATGGTAAAACAGACTGAGAAGCTTATTCATTTTTCTAAATTTCTGCAGGTGGCTGCATAGTTAAAAGGAGATTTTAGTGATGTGGAGGTTGGTGTCTGAGTTAACAAGGGACAAAAAGACATTAAATGGCTAGAAGCTGCATGAGGGAAGGTTTAGACTAGATACTAGGAAAAATTTCTTCACTGAAAGGGTAGTCAGCTGCTGGAAGAAAATACCCAAGGAAGTGGTGGCTTTGCCATCCCTGGAAGTCTTCAAAAATGTGTGGAAGTGGAACTTGAAGATATGGTCTAGTGGTGATCACAGGAGCTCTGGGTTAACAGTTAAACTCAGTCTTGGAGGTCTGCTCTGAACTTAGTAATTCTATGCTCCAATGATTGTTTCACTCCTGGGCCAATACAGAGTGCTCTCAGAGCTGCTGTTAGTAGTGGCCAAATTTGAAGAGGTTCAGATTGCTGCTCTACTGAAACCTGCTGAGCATGTGCTCTCCCACACCTGGCTGCCAGCAGAAGCTGAGGAAACTCAGGCAAGTATCTTAAAGTCATTGCACTTGCCACTAGTGTCTGGGTAAAAATGTTCAATTACTTGTGTAGTAAAGTGTTCTTGAGGGAACAGAGAGTGGATTTAGATAGCAAAACAAGAGTGTGCATCTAAGCAGTTAGAGATACAAGCACATTTTACTTTCAAAAATGTTCCAGAAAGGTATAGTCTAAATATTACCCATAAATACTTCATCTAAAGAAATTAGTATGATATCAAGTGCCAGGTCATGAGAGCTAGAAATCTACACCTTGCTATTATCATTCCATCATTTACAGCAAAACAATGCTGATACAACTCCCTAACAGCAATACAGTGTCATTAGGATTATAAAGACTGCAAATATTTTCCAGGACATTGATGTACCTATTGTGAAAAAAACCCTTAAAAAAAAAAGAAAATAAGATAATAATAAGAAAATAAGATCTCCCAAGTGTTTTGGTATCAATTTGAAAGAACCAGACAATCCTTCAACTTGTAAAAAGAAGAGTTTAGGAACCTTTAATTCTCCTCACCCCCCAGAAAAGATGGCGGTCTTCCAAAGAGGAAGAGGTTTTGTGCTAAGCCTCTGCTTAGACTGCATTCCTGCTACCAGATCTTCCTGCCAGAGGCATCAGCAGGATTTGAAAGTGAGGGCTGTGGGCCACAGATAGAAATTCAATATTTTTTTGGAG
Source organism: Cyanistes caeruleus (assembly GCF_971803275.1). Taxonomy (NCBI): domain Eukaryota; kingdom Metazoa; phylum Chordata; class Aves; order Passeriformes; family Paridae; genus Cyanistes; species Cyanistes caeruleus. Next base: position 31,150,665 of record NC_141701.1, read on the forward strand.
AAAAAGATAAGCCCCGGGAGTTCTGTGTTTTACTGCTCTCTTCACTGTGGAGAGTGGCACTTGATGTGATCCTCACTGTTGAGCATGACACAATACATTTCAGAGCTGAAACTATTGGACTGTAGCTAGATTTTGCTTTAGGGTGGAAATAGGTAGTGTTCTAGAATCAAGAAAATACAAAAAATGATGGGGATGTTGAGTCCTCACAAAGCAAATAAACTAAACATAATACAATAGAGCTGGAGGCTTGCTGCACTACCCCCACTTTTCTGTACACACACACACACACACAGATACACACACAAACACACTTTCTCTATTTAATTTTCTTAATATAAAATACAGAGCATATCTTGGCATGCAGAGCCTTGTCACTAGTTTTTGAATTGCATTAAGTAATCTCACCTGGGGCTTAGTATTCACCATGTGTAGGTATGCAAATCAAATATTAAAAAAATAAAATAAAATAAAAAATAATAAACCCCCCCCGGAGCCTGTTTATATAATTTAGCATCCCATTCTGAACTATATTCTGAACTGAATCAGGTACAAATTTACAGTCAAGCTAATCGCATCACGTCATATCACAGATAGGTGCAGAAATAGAAACTGCTTAGCAGGCTTCAAGTAATCACACTCAGTGCTGTGACTTCATGACTTCTTTTATAGGAAAGAATCCTGCCTGAGCACACAAACAAACAGTTCTGAGCAGGAATGCAGCAACTGCATATGTTGCTTTTAGGTGTTCACTGACTAGTTACTTGAAGAGCTAAAACCACCCCCAAATGTGGCTTAACAGCCTTGCCACTTGATTCAAGGAGTTGCAGGGGGGAAAGAGGCTTTGTATATATTGTAAAATTCCCAGAAGTCTGAAGCTACAAAAAAAAAAAAAAATCAGAAAAGGAAGAAAATAAATATTATTCACAAAATTAAGTCTCTAAGGAAAAAAAACAAGCCCTGTAATGTGTTAATGTGACATACAGGATTGCAGTAAATGCATAAATACATATAACTTTAACATATATGGAAGAAAGTGTTATTGAAAAGCTGCTCTTTTCTCCAAAATGAAGAAGAAGTTCACCATGGCTTAGTAAAATAGGACATGAAGCTTCATTTCAGAACTCCACAAATATTTGCAAAAATTTTCTGAGGTATTTGCCCAGCTGTCATGATGACTAAAAGGGAAAAATAACAGTCTACAAATATTTGAGGGGAGTAAATGCCAATGATGAAGGAGTAAAGTACCATTAGTATAATGACTGATTCTGTAGTTTAAATATGAGTAATACGATGCTAATAAGATCTGGAAAATGTATATTGGCAATTCAGAAATCTTCCTAACAATGGTATTAAATGTCTCCAGAGCAGCAACCTGGAAAGAGCTCATTGTCTGGTCACTTAAAGACACTCTCATCTTTCCTGCTAAGGTTTTTCTAAGTTGCAAAGATCATTTCAGCTTCCAGTCAGTCCTCCATCAGGGAAAAAATAAAGAGAAAAGGGGCTTAATGTTACCATTTCTATATGTAAAAGATGAATAGTTTTAAAATTAGTGAAGCTGAGGAGTTAACCTAATGTCCAAGCTCTTATTTTTACCTTTTATAACTTTAACTGTATCAAGCTTAAATGTGCAGCTGAATCCAAATTTTCAAAGCAGCATTCTTTGGAAATGAAACATTATCCTCTTTCTTTCAATGCCAGATTTCCATTCTGTTTTAACATTTAATTATACTAGAAGTTGTTATTTCAAGAAGCTGTGGGTTTGAAACTGCTTTATTTATATAAAACTGATATTTGTCATAATTTTTAAAGAAGACTATGTACCCTACTCTTCAGACTAATTTTTCAGTTGAGATGTGGCATAGTAACGTTTTCTCCCCGATAAATATTTTTATTAGCTTTATAAACACACTAAAAAAGTTGTTGAAAATGGCAAAAATCAAACCAATTCTAGTGAATTATAACAAAGCTACGCTATGGTAATAGAAAACATCTGCTAGCGATTCGTCATTTTTAGGAAAAGTTTATTGTATAAAGCACTAACAGCCAAATTCAGAGACCGCTCTTTTCATAAAAGCCTGACATACATTTCATTAAAAAAGTCTAGGAATTTAGCTGACACACAGCTTAAGGTATTAAAAATTATTTTTAAAGTTGTCATTATTTCTTTAATTTTCTTGGAATGGAGCTGAAGAGACAACTTTCAGCATAGAAAAAGATGGGCCCTTTTTCTAATAGTGCCAAGAAGAATTGTAGCGATTCCATCTTGTCACAGATGTAAAACTAGAGCAGAGGAGAAGGCCTGAACTCCCAGTTCTGAACTAAGTGGGGTGAAGGGCAGTTCTGGTGTCCTGGGCTATTTTGGAATACTCCCAACCTGGTGGGGGTGGCAGGAGGTTAAATACAGACATTGTAATTTTGAGATGATTCATTTAGATCATCTCTGTACATGGCCAGAAAGTTTTTATACTGAGGCACCTGGAATGTGAGGTACATATGTACCAGCCCATCCTCTGAATGCCCCAGGAAGAAGGAAACCAACCCTAAACTGACCTCCATAACATGACTATGGGAAATCCAAAGTTCAACTTCTCTCAGGTTTGGCAAAGTCTTAGTATAGGAGGGCCACATTCACCTTGTGATTCCCAGAAGATGCCCAGATATTAAGAAGTAAAGAGAATGTATGTTCTTGAATAACACATCCTCAGCTCAGGATACTGTCAGTTGTTGACAGTAAAAAAGAAAGAAAAAATAATTTGACAACATCAAGCAATATTTCACACGCACGCACACACACACACACACACATATATATATATAGGGAAATCACACAGCTGTGGATGTTTTTACCTGTTGGGGTTGATGCATTTAATGAGTGCTTTTTTTTGGTCAGGAAAGCAGTACTACTAGTTAGGAAGAATTTCCAAGATGAGGCTGACTTCACATACACTCTATGCCTTATATTCCTAAACATCTCTGTCTCTGTTGGAGACAGAAGAATAGCTCAGATATTTCTTCAGATGGCAGGATGCCTTTATATTTCAATTATTTAGGGAAGTCATAAGATGTTCTTCATAGGTCATTCTTGATCCTGTTTTAATTTGTGACCTCACTACATAGAGACGTGGTGGATTTGGAACACTTTTCTCTTTAATCTGCCCCAAATGAAGTACAGATCCTTTTCCCTGCAAGTCAGTTCCTTTACAGTACTCCTTCTATGCAGTCTTTAGTACTCATTTGGACTGAGCTATTACATACAATAAGTCATCAGCTTGAATTTTAGGCACCCCACTGCCTTCTGAGAGAAACCCTGGCTTAAAAATTGAAGTTAAAAGACTAGTGAGAACCTTCAGCTAACATCAGAAACACTGTATACATTGTGGTCAAACACTAATTAAACAGTAACTGAAGTACTAATTAAACAGTTACAGCTAGAGGCTTTGACATTGAGTTTCATGTGTCTGTTTTTTACTGGCATCATCATGGGTGGCAAAACCAAAACTGCCCACAAGATCAAAGATTAAATACCTCTAATTTTGCTAGCTTATTGCTTGTTGATTCAGCTGCAACAGCAGCGATTAAAAAGCTACTATTCAGTCGTGGTTAAGGCACAGGAGTACCTTGTCTCTCAGAGGAACTGTACTGGGAGCGCTTCACATCAGCTCAGCTTATACCAGATATAAGTGATACTGTGGTGAAAAAAAATGAGTTTCAAGGCTGATTCTTAGAGACAGGAGAGAAGGAGCTACAAACTTCCAGCCAGCCTGAGAACCAGAAACATCTCACAGATAGAGAAGTATCTGAACTAAGCAGCAGTTGATTCTCTGCGTGCCATCTCTGCTTATAAAATCTGTCATTTTCTCTGGTAGAGGTCCTCATGTACTTTTTTTCCTTTTCCTTTTAATTTTTTTTTCTTTCTTTTTTCTTTTTCTTCCTCCTTGAATAGGGTGAGTTCTGAGCCTGACCAGTTTCAACATAAATAGGGTGATACTCGCTAACTTTTCCATAGTTCATCCTCTCTGTACAGTAGATTGACCAAGGATTTCAAGTAAGGTGAGATTTGATGAACTTGGCATGACTTGTGGAAGGCTGGAAGTGAAAGAAAATGCTGATATTACTGGTGTTTGTGTAACACATTCAATGTGAGCTGCTACAAATCCATGAGAAATGCTGTAGAGAATTTCATGAGACACAAAGAAAACTGGTTAATGAATAAGAGCTTGTAAACAAAGGAAAGGCAAGCAATCATAAAAACTCTGTGCATATTTTTCTAGATACTTTCTGGTTCTGTACATTTCCTGTTTTGACAATCATTTTAACTGCTACCATACATCAGTCCAAGGATAAGACAACGCTACAAAAACCACTACAATATATCACTTTCAAGTAGTTCATTTTACTGAAAAATGCTATTGTATTGTTTCAGATGGAGTTCTCTTCTTTTAAAGAAAATACGTTTTCATGTAGTGTCTTTGTTTTGAGCCCAATACTTTAGTCATTACTCAGTCAAAACTTCCAATTAACTCTGTGTTAATTTGGGGTAAAAAGAATGACAAGATTGTTGACCTTTTTCATGTAAAACTATTGATTTCTATCTTCTGAGTGAGTGGAAGAAATTTAAGATGTGTATAGAGAAATAAAACTTAGGAGAGAAATAAATTCAGTTTGAAAATTAAGATGCACCTACAGTACCTCTGTCATGTCCTATATCCATATCAACATTGCTCTAGAAAGTTGAGTGTTGGCAATTGACTAAAACTCAAGGAAAAACACTACCAAATATTGACAATGGCCTCAGGAAAACTCTGATCCTTAAGTTGGTAACATGATAAGAAAAATTCATCCTGAAAAACAAATAAGATGATTAAGAATACAGAGCAGATATAAACAAGAACAGCATTGAAACAGTGTAAAGCAGGAATTTAGATCTTTCATGTTAGACATATAATCTACCATTTCCATATAGACATCTGAAAAGGAAAATTAATTAGAAAACCTGAAAAGGAAAACCATAAAATATTAAAGCAAACACTGCCATAAGAATAGGAAATAAGAGCTGGACAGGAAATCAGAAAAGAAGGTGCTGGACTATCAAAGCATTATGGAGAGGCTTCTGGTGACCTAGCAGAATTTCTCACATCTCTTGCCCTTCAATTTTAACTTCTTTAAAACAAGATTAAATGACCTGGAAACTGATGAATATATTTTCACTTCCTACCATTTAACACACTTGCAGTAGGACAAATGAAAAAAAAAAAAAAAAAAAGCAGCAATAATTAACTTGGAGATTATTATTCAAAATTTAGGATAACAGATCATTATGGAGGTCAATGCAGTAAAATTAATATTGCGACCTATTGTTGAAAATAGAGAAGGCCAAATAATTCCTAATAATTTGCATATCCCCAAGGAAGGTCTTGGCCTTTGCAAAATGACTGATAGTTATTTATTTCATTTACCTGACACCAGCTTGTCCATGGAATACCCATAGCAATCTCTGTGAAAAAGTCATCCTGCCATATTTCTCTGTACTATGGCCATTACCACTGGACCCAAAATGACTCAAAAATAAGCCCCAAACTTAAGAAAGGAACAATTTGTACCATCTACTTGGCTATTGTGCAGTTTATTTAATAGCAGGACTTCTCTAACAACATTAAATTAATTAACAATCTAACTCATTAGATAACAAAAAATATTTTATATTTACATTTTTGTAGCTTCTCATTCCTCTTGTATATTTCTCCCTCCTAGCACAGAAATCTTGCTTTGATATATTGATTACTCCTTTCCCTCTTCTTCTCCTTGCATTTTTCTCCTTTTATTATATCCACTATTTCTCTTTCTTATTTGGTATCTCTGCTTCTCCCATTTGCTCACATTACCATCCATCTACCTACAGATAACCAAAGGCACATCTCCCCTTCCCATTGCCTCAAACAATCTGTCTGAAATGAACGGTGACTTCATGATGCTCTTTCTTGGAAATTTGCCTTTCTGTTAAAGAAAAAAAAAAAAAAGCTGATGAAGCTATTCTGCTTTTTCTGTTTCCTTCCTCCCCAATATATCTCTTTGCATTTCTTAAAAAAGTAGCAATGTCAAGACATGCAGTTTTCTTTCTCCTTTTGATAGAGTGGCATCCTCAGAAAGACTATCCTGTTCTTGCTATTAAATGGGTCAATACACAGCACTCCAGAGGAGTCAGCAAATCCACAGCCTGCCAAGCCCACTTTAGGTCCTTACAACCCAAAACAGTTAAGTTTTATCAGTCACCAGACACGGGGAAGATTTTCCTTACCTCTTTTTTCATCCATCCATCAACAGTGGCATACCATCAAGACAAACAGCAGACATCCTGAAACGTGGATTTGAGTAGTCAAGTACCACTATAAACCACCTAATTTTGCCTTTGATACATATTTATAAAAGAACTTACCCAAAATTTTTTGGACAAATTTTCTATTAAAGACTGCTTATCCAAAATAGTAGGAGGCCTTTCAAGATCCTTCCTCTCTTCCAAAAGCATAAGAAAATAGAAATGCCTTACAGAGTACCCTGAAGGTCTACAAAGATGTTTTTTAATAAGTTCACAGCTGAAGGCACCTTCAGGGAAACTCTACTGCCAGTCTTCCCTCTCAGGTTTTCAAGATATCAGTTCAAGTCTCTCAAATGCCTGCAGCTATTGTGAAAGTCTCATGCCATTTTGTTTTTTATAGGTCAAAAACATACCTTAAATTTGTCAAGAAAAATCAATGGGCAGGCAGAGTAGCCTGGTGAGGACAGCAGCCATGTGCTTCCATGAGCACACAATACTTAATGAGAGGACTTTTTTCATTAACTTAGGCTTCTGGATAAACTCATGGTCTAACTCTATAAAAACCCAAAACAAACTCATGTCATAGCGTGAAATAACATTTAAAAATACAGAGCCTTGTAAAAATCTTTCTTTATTTCTCAGGGCAGGAGTGACTGCAAATCAAATAAAATATTTCAACACAAAACAATCCCTTCTAAACTCAGGGAGAAGGAAAAGCACAAATGGTCTTGGTGTTCAGTGATGGTCAGTGAAGGAACTCTGATTTATCTTGAGGAATGTATAAAAAAATAAGATAAATATTTGTTTTACGATCTCACCTCAATCCAGATTGCACAAATCTGGACATTCCTGATCTGCAGCACAAGGAATGAAGATATTCAAATTTCTATGCTTAAAAAAAAAATTATGGTCACATACAAGAAGACAAAGTTTACTTTATCACGTTTCAAGAAACATTAGCAGAATATATGATGTATATTCCTCCTGGCAAAGAAAGCCCAGGAATATTACCATGACCCTGTTGATTGGAAGGAAGTGTAGGAAAGGAGGAAAAACCCATCCCCATAGTTTTTACTAATCTTCTATTATTCATTTTTCTCAGACTGGCATTGTTTCATCTCTTAATTTAGATAAATGTGGTGAATAGATTTCTCAGCAAGACCTGCAATCAGATTCTGAGTGGTCACAGACTAAAATCTGGCATTCATGATTTGGTGTGGAATGTCCCCTTGAGTGCAATGCTACCTTCAAAATAGATTTCTTAGCAAAATATTCTCTTTTCTGTAAACACAAATGGTTAAATGGTTATTTCACAAAGCCTTTGTGGTTTTTTTCTTTCCTCTCTCTTTTAAATGAACCAACAGATAAAAATTGTGGTTAAGAAGTCTGGAGCAGCATTGAAGTTCCCTTACTACCTGAGGGATAATATTAATCCAGTCAGCTATTGGATCCCTCTCTCACAGGAGCGTGATCTGAAAGGAGCTGCAAAATATATTTATTTAAGATGTAAATGGTAAAGTTACTCCCATGTTATTTGTGTGGTAATACTGGGGGAGCAGTAATACTTCAAAAATATATTTTTTTATTGAGTGATAGCTTTTGTCAAAGAGGAAGATCAAAAATCAACAACACTGCAAAGTAAAAGCATGAAAAGGGAGATTTTCCTGCAGTTTTCCAAAGTGGTACATAAGACACACTGCTTTTTAAGCTGTTTCTCTTTTCATATTTTTTCCTGTCTCTATTTATTTTGCTGTACCTACCATATAAGCCTTGTGGTTAAGGAGGAGTCTTGTGAAATGTCTAATTCTATATTCACATTTATCCTGTTGACCACTCAGCACTGTTCAGATATTTGTTTATTAGTTCAGACCTTAATTTGGAGAACAATAGAGGTAGAGCCCATTTAATAAAACAGGAAAACAAAATAGAAGCAAATGAATTAAAGAAACAGACAAGCAGTTTGGGAAAGACAAAGGAGGAAAGAGAATATTAAAGCACTAAAATATAACAGAGCAAAATTATTAGAGACCTATCCAGTAAAAATAAAAGGTGGCTAGTAAGAAAGGAAGAGATTTGTGTAAGTTCTTTATGACAAGAACAAGAACCTTTCTCTTCTTCGTAGTTTAAAAAGCACATAGCAGAGTGGAAAACTTAAGCAAAAGAAAGGGAAAATACAGGAGACAGTCCTGAGAAAACATTTGAGTGATTTACAAAGCTACTGCAGCCTATATTTTCCTTTCCCTAGTTTCTATGAACCCTGGCAGAAATTAAGAGAATATCAAGATATTTTTTCCCCACAGCTTGGCTCTCCCTCTAACACACTGGGGACTAGCAATGTATCTGATCATTTTGTCGACAAATGCCACCCTGAAATCAGGTGTAAAGATTTCCTCTGCAGAAAATATTCTATAGAGTCCCATTCCTGATCCTTTAAAGCTCAAAATTCAGTATTATCTTATAAAGAATAGAATTCATTATTTTATTCTGATGTTGCTCCTTAAAAAAACCCAAACCCTGGCCTTGCCAAGTTCTTATGGATCAACATGAAAAAAGTAAAGGTCAGTAGTATTTGGTTACTGCTATTAGCTGTAGCACTGCCTTAGTTCTTATCTCTGGAGTTCTTATCTCTTATCTTGTCAGGCTGGAGGACAGAGGGAAAAGCCAAAATTATTTGGATCTAGATGAGATGCTGTAGTCTCTCAAGTTTTAAAATTGTCCTAGGCTTCAAACACCTTAGTCTAAAAAGGAAGAACATACTCTCAATACACTCCTTGCTTCACATCTCACGGGAAGAAATGGCACTGTGTTTCGAGCAGGCTTAGATCATTGGAAGAATCTTTTGTTGTTTCTGTTCACTGCAAACAAAGCACTGAAGGCCATGTCATTATTAGTTTCCACATTCTTCTCAGCCTCCAAGCCTGAGAGCTTTTATAACATAGGTCTGATGCTTACAGTCTTAAGCCTTAAGAGAGAGGAGCAAAGGAAAACAGAAATGAGAACCTGGAAAGGAAAAACTGTGATTGTCTTCCTCCCTTTTAACATCTGTCCTTGGCAGCTTTGCACTCGATGATTAAGTAAATAATGCGCATTGAGTCTAGATAGAAGGTGTGTGAAAAGAGAAGGGCACAGCATATTCTGCATCTGTGGTATATATCACAAAGAGCAAATTTACATGAGACTTTTTGATTCAAGCAGCAATTAGTTTCCTCCATTCTTTTTAGATTTATTCAGGTGAGTAGATGAGAAGGGCAGCGGGGCCAGCAGTAACAAATGTGCCTAGGAAGCTATGCTGACAAAGGACAGCAACATTCATCGCTTTAAAAGGAATGCCTCCAGATCTCAGACACCTAGACTAGGCTTCCTAGAGCTTCAGAGTCTGCCCACTTTATTGTGGTCCTCCCTGTTTGAAAACACAGGGACAATTCCCCTCTCCCAAGATTCCCTTTCTAGCACCAGTCTTCCTTTCCTGCACATCTCACTGAGAAAAAAAAAAAAATAAAAAAAAAGAAGATGAAGAAGCAGAGCCATGAATGTATTTCTTATATTTAATCACCAGATGAGATACAATTAATATTTATTTTTCCTAAAAATAGAGAGAGAAAAAGGAAAAAAAAATCCAACAAACTAATGACAAAATACACCCTACCACAAAATACCCTTCGGTACTCCTGTGTGAGTTAAACTCTGGATTGTTTCCTAACTATTACAGAAGGGGAAAAAAGGACTATCAAAGCCAACTTAATTTGCCTCAACTAGGAGCATATCAATGAGTGAATATCTTCCTGATTAAAGGACTGATGTAAAAGATTAGTGTATTTAGCATAAAATCAGCTGTGGCCAGCTCTGGAAATGTCAGTGCTGTATCAGACTGTCTGTCTATCCTGTGTGCACTCAAAGTACATCTTCAGAATTGTTGATGGCACTATTACAGATAGAGGCACCCCGCTTAGTGCAGCTGGCATTGAGTGCTGCACTTTTTAATAGAGGCAGCTAGACAAGACCCCTAGATTACACATCGACCCCTATAACTTGAAGCTCTAAGGAGAAAGCTGACCAGACAAGCAGTTATGATGATCTATTCAAAGTGGTTGAATAGTCTCTTTTTTTTTTGTGTGTGGAATAAACGTACATGAATGAACCTTTGCTTGCAATCCTACAGAGCCTGCAACCCCCTCCTACTGTTGACACCTCCCTTCCTCCCTTCTCTTCCCTCTCTGTACTGCCATTAAAAGATAAATGGAGAAGGGGGAAGGGAAGAAGGGGAAAAAAAAATAAATCTTCTCTTAGTCTATTTCAGGTACTTTGAGGGGAAGAATTCAAATACAGGTGCACCAATTGAATGCCACTATAGGGCTTTGGATGTGAGTGTGATGCGTTTGTCTGCAGAACTTGAGAACTTCACCCGTGCTAGTTGCTTGACACAAAGTAGGTTGAGAGGAGTGTCCCTGAGAGAGATCAAGTCCACTTCACACTCAGAAAGCCTTTTTTTCCCCCCTAGCTCTGTTCTCTTAGCTCCTCCTTTTGTTATACTTCAGTGTATGTTTTCCTATTCTACCCTGCAGAAGTGACACAGAATGCAGATGAGCATTCAGTAACAAAACAATTGAAAGAAATTAGCACTACCAGATAATTTTAAGTGATGCCAAATACATTGGTAATGCTTTTCAGCATGACTTCAGGGATATCAAATACATACTTCAAGGACTTTGGTAACTGCCATGACCAGACATAATTACCTACTCTGGTCATGGCAGTTACCAAAGTTTGTAGATCTTTGTCAAAATGTCCAACATTTCCATTCTTTGGGTTTAGTTTTTTGCACATAATTTCTATTTTTTACTTAAATTGCTTTTAACAATATCTTTACTTAAACCAAAATTAGGAAAACATTTCATTGTATTTATTTTCCCTAAAAATAAATTCCTCACCTACTTTACATCTAATAATTAAGTAGGAAAATAAAATCTAAACTCTAAATAACAATTTCTAGGTAATTAGTAAAATTCAAATGTGAATTAGGCAAAATTTTTAACTAGAACTCTGTTATTTTAAGAACAAAATTATTTATTATTCATATATTAAACAAAAATATCAGCTGTAGTATTATAGAGTGTTTAGTCTCTTAAAAATATTGAAATTAATTGATTAACCCTGCAATATTTCTAAATAGAAACAGCTTGTATGCTGGAATGCAAGGCTTAAGTTCAGTCTTAATTAAATTTCATAAAATTCTATTTCCTTTTTGGCCTTTTAGTCTTTTTGGCAGTCTAATTATGACATTTAATCTATACGATCATTATTAATCACTGGCCATTATACTTTTTCCTATAAATTTCTATGTCTGGTTCACTTTTACAAAAGAAATTCTGAACTTGGATACAATACACAACTACATCTGCACTTACCTTAGAAAATCTATTTTAAGAACCCAATTATGGGACAATTCAGCAAGAGATTCTACTCATAAATTCGACAGCCAAAGCCATCAACCCCTATATATCTTATACGGTCCATTGGATGATGGTTAAAAAATAAAGTGATGTCAGGGAGGGTATGACACATTGAACTGAGGACTTAAATCTCTTTGGCTCTTCTGCACCTTTGTTGTCTGAACTGAACTTGGATAAGCTGCCTGTTCAGTCAATTATCACTGATAATTTTTTCAGCTATGAAATGACTGTAGCTCGTATTCCAGCTATTGAAACACTGAGCCAAATTGTCATAATTGGCATCAATAATCATTTTGCCTTGGTAGAGACCTGTTTGAACACTGTGTTGCCATATTAAATCTTCTGAATTAAGTTCCAGCATATTAAATATCAAAACCGTGTGCACAGATGAAAAATCAGAATATTTTCCTCAGAAATGATCTTATTTAAGAGTCAAAGTTATGGAATTTGTCAGTGCATGTGTTCATGCTGTCACATTTCCACATCATTATATACAGTCTGTAACAGTAACTAGGAAACAGAGACTTTTTGTACAAAATGCACGAGGCACAAGAAGTACAGATATGCATAGATTTAAAGATGTTAATTTATTAATCATGGAGGCACAAGACAGTGAAAGGCTGGGCAGTACATTCCTCTTTTCCCCTCTCAACCCAAAATATCAAGCTCTGTATTGCGTCCAGCATGGGGTTAAATGGCATCATCTGATATAAACAATAAATCAGAGCTGGCTCTATTCAGTGTAATCTTCAGGTCTCAGCCCACCTCTGAATCATCTTGGGTTTTTTTTTCTGTAAGCAGAGATGAGATGTTTCTTAGTCCACAAAGACTTACAGTCCTCCTTTCTCTTTATGGGCTAGAAGTACAGCTATGAAAATTTTGAGATTATTTATCATGTTTTCCTCTAAAAGCTGACCCTTTCAGATTTAGTCAGTTCTTGACACTGGTAATAAGTCACAACAGGAATGAATATTTCTTGTTTTCAAACATCGAATTTCCTTCAATTTTAAAAACAATGTCCTGTAAAGAAGGGGGAAAAAATCCCAAAATACACCAACACCAAAATTATTTTTCTGGCTTCAGATGGGTATGGCAGCTAGACCACCAAATCTAGAAAACAAGACTTGACAATATGTTAGATTTAAAAGTGGAAGGAATAGGATTGAGTGTACATAGTTACAACTATGGTTGTGAGCTACTGAAAAAGACTTTAGTGAAGTGGAAGGCAAACAGAAATATGGCTGGGCAGTCCATTGAAATCTTCTTTGACTTTCAATAGGAAGCAAAATGAGGTAGAGTAATGCCTACTCACACTCAAAATTGTGTTCTTCTGGGAAACAAAAATATTCTAAAGGACTTGGACAAGAAAGCTGTACTCTTCCTCCTTGGAGACTCTCAGGGATAAGTAGTCTACCACATTACTGTCCAGATTAAAAAAAAATCATACTGTACATTGTCTTACACAAACTATATTGCCAAAAACATTAAAAATAAAAAAAAACCTGAAAGGGAACCAAAAAAAGTTTTACAATTGCTAATAAAGTTATCCAAGTTCTTTTGGGGCATTTATAGAAAGACAGAACCTAAGCAGTCTCTGCTCCAGAGAATTTACTCATAGTAAAAGGAAAAGGACAATTAAAAGCATTATCTAAGCATATAAATATCAGTAATTTTAAGTCAATGCTAAAAGTTCATTTCTAGATTAATATTAATGCAAAGAGCATTACTGCCACTTAGATAAAATAACAAATATAGAGGAATTGAAATTGTAAATTTTAATATTAAAAGAAGCTGTCTCTGACATAATCATGTTAATACTGGCATCAGATTTTCATAAATATATCACATAATTATTTTTTTGGGGTAATGTATACTAATTTATAACAGCTACTAATAAAACAGTTCCAAGTAATGGCTGCATCAAA